>NW_025725917.1:4595828-4808029 GCF_021461395.2 Schistocerca americana | reverse complement strand
AAATCTGGACTCACAGGAGAGGTTCAAATCATAGAAAGTGAGATTGTCAGTCCTCTTGTACTTAAGTCGGCATTGTGCCTTTTGTATTAAATTCGGATGCAATTTCTGTGTTTCATCGTCAATAAAGGTCCAAGGGATACAGTAAACCTGAAGTGCAGCATCTAAATCTAAAACATGACTCACAAGAGAGGTTCAAATCATAGAATGTTAGAGTGTCGGTCCTCTTGTACTTACGTCGGCATTGTGCTTTGGTATTAAATTCGGATGCAATTTCTGTTTTTCATCGTCAATAAGAAGGTCCAAGGTATACAGTAAACCTGAAGTGAAGAAGCGGAACTAAAACAGTACTCACAGGAGAGGTTCAAATCATTGAAAGTGAGAGAGTCAGTCGTCTTGTACTTAAGTCGGCATTATGCCTTTTGTATTAAATTCGGATGCAATTTTTGTGTTTCATCGTCAATAAGAAGGTCCAAGGTATACAGGAAACCTGACGTGAAGCATCGGAATCTAAAACTTTACTAACAGGAGAGTTTCAAATCATAGAAAGTTAGTGTGTCAGTCCTCTTGTACTTAATTCGGCATTGGGCCTTTTATATTTAATTCGGTTGCAATTTCTGTGTTTCATCGTCAATATGAAGGTACAAGGGATACAGTAAACCTGAAGTGAAGCATCGGAATCTAAAACTGGACTCACAGGATACGTTCAAATCATAGAAAGTGAGTGTTTCAGTCCTCGTTTACTTAAGTCGGCCTTGTGCCTTTTATACTAAATTGGATGCAATTCTGTGTTTCATCGTCAATAAGAAGGTCCAAGGGATACAGTAAACCTGAAGTGAAGCATCGGAATCTAAAACTGGACTCACAGGAGAGGTTCAAATCATAGAAAGTGAGAGTGTCAGTCCTCTTGTACTTAAGTCGGCATTGTGCTTTTGTATTGAATTCGGATGCAATTTCTGTGTTTCATTGTCATTAAGAAGGTCCAATGGATACAGTAAACCTGAAGTGAAGCTTCGGAATCTAAAAGTGGACCCACAGGAGAGGTACAAATCAGAGAAAGTTAGAGTGTCAATCCTCTTGTACTTAAGTCGGCATTGTGCCTTTTGTATTAAATTCGGATGCTATTTCTGTGTTTCATCGTCAATAACAAGGTCCAAGGGATACAGTAAACATGATGTAAAGCATCGGAATCTAAAACTGGACTCACAGGAGAGCTTCAAGCCATAGAAAAGTTGGAGTGTCAGTCCTCTTGTACTTAAGTCGGCGTTGTGCCTTTTGTATTGAATTCGGATGCAATTTCTGTGTTTTATCGTTAATAAGAAGGTCCTAGGGATACAGTAAACCTGAAGTGAGGCATCGGAATCTAAAACTGGCCTCACAGGAGAGGTTTAAATCATAGAAAGTTAGGGGTGTCAGTCCTCTTGTACTTAAGTCAGCATTGTGTCTTTTGTATTAAATTCGGATGCAATTTATGTGTTTCATCGTCAATACGAAGGTCCAATGTATACAGTAAACCTGAAGTGAAGCATCGGAATCTAAAACTGGACTCACTGGAGAGGGTTCAAGTCATAGAAAGTGAGAGTGTCAGTCCTATTGTACTTAAGTCGGCATTGTGCCTTTTGTATAAATTCAGATGCAATTTCTGTGTTTCATCGTCAATAAGAAGGTCCAAGTTACACAGTAAACCTGAAGTGAACCATCGGAATCTAAAACTTGACTCACAGGATACGTTCAAATCATAGAAAGTGGAGGAGATTCAGTCTCGTTTACTTAAGTCGGCCTTTTGCCTTTTATATTAAATTCGGAAGCAATTTCTGTGTTTCATCGTCAGTAAGAAGGTCCAAGGGATACAGTAAACATGAAGTCAAGCATCGAAATCTAAAACTAGACTCACAGGGGAAGTTCAAATCATAGAAAGTTAGAGTGTCAGTCCTCTTGTACTTAAGTCAGCATTGTGCCTTTTGTATTAAATTCGGATGCAATTTCTGTGTTTCATCGTCAATAGGAGGGTCCAAGGGATACAGTAAACATGAAGTGAAGCATCGGAATCTAAAACTGGACTCACAGGAGAGGTTCAAATCATTGAAAGTAAGAGAGTCAGTCCTCTTGTACTTAAGTGGGCATTGTGCCTTTTGTATTAAATTCGGATGCAATTTCTGTGTTTCATCGTCAATACGAAGGTCCAATGTATACAGTAAACCTGAAGTGAAGCATCGGAATCTAAACCTGGACTCACTGGAGAGGTTCAAGTCATAGAAAGTGAGAGTGTCAGTCCTATTGTACTTAAGTCGGCATTGTGCCTTTTGTATAAATTCAGATGCAATTTCTGTGTTTCATCGTCAATAAGAAGGTCCAAGTTACACAGTAAACCTGAAGTGAACCATCGGAATCTAAAACTGGACACACAGGAGAGGTTGAAATCACAGAAAGTTAGTGTGTCAGTCCTCTTGTACTTATGTCGGCAGTGGGCCTTTTATATTAAATTCGGATGCAATTTCTGTGTTTCATCGTCAATAAGAAGGTACAAGGGATACAGTAAACCTGAAGTGAAGCATCGGAATCTAAATCGAGACCCACAGGAGAGGTTCGAATCATAGAAAGTGAGAGTGTCAGTCCTCTTGTACTTAAGTCGGCATTGTGCCTTTTGTATTAAATTCGGATGCAATTTCTGTGTTTCATCGTCAATAAGAAGGTCCAAGGGATACAGTAAACGTGAAGTGAAGCATCGGACTCTAAAACTGGACTCACAGGAGTGGTTCAAATCATAGAAAGTTAGAGTGTCAGTCCTCTTGTACTTAAGTCGGCATTGTGGCTTTTGAATTTAATTCCGATGCAATTTCTGTGCCACATCGTCAATAAGAAGGTCCAAGTTACACAATAAACCTGAAGTGAAGCATCGGAATCTAAAACTGGACTCACAGGAGAGGTTCTAATCATAGAAAGTTAGTGTGTCAGTCCTCTTGTACTTAAGTCGGCTGTGGGCCTTTTATACTAAATTCGGATGCAATTTCTGTGTTTCATCGTCAATAAGAAGGTACAAGGGATACAGTAAACCTGAAGTGAAGCATCGGAATCTAAATCAAGACCCACATGATAGGTTCGAATCATAGAAAGTGAGAGTGTCTGTCCTCTTGTCCTTAAGTCGGCATTGTGCCTTTTGTTTTAAATTCGGATGCAATATCTCTGTTTCATCGTCAATTAGAAAGTCCAAGGTGTACAGGAAACCTGAAGTGAAGCATCGGAATCTGAAACTGGACTCACAGGAGAGGTTCAAATCATAGAAAATTTGTGTGTCAGTCCTCTTGTACCTAATTCGGCATTGGGCCCTTTATATTAATTTCGGATGCTATTTCTGTGTTTCATCGTCAATAAGAATGTACAAGGGATACAGTAAACCTGAAGTGAAGCATCCGAATCTAAATCTGGACTCACAGGAGAGGTTCAAATCATAGAAAGTGAGATTGTCAGTCCTCTTGTACTTAAGTCGGCATTGTGCCTTTTGTATTAAATTCGGATGCAATTTCTGTGTTTCATCGTCAATAAAGGTCCAAGGGATACAGTAAACATGAAGTGCAGCATCTAAATCTAAAACATGACTCACAAGAGAGGTTCAAATCATAGAATGTTAGAGTGTCGGTCCTCTTGCACTTACGTCGGCATTGTGCTTTGGTATTAAATTCGGATGCAATTTCTGTTTTTCATCGTCAATAAGAAGGTCCAAGGTATACAGTTAACCTGAAGTGAAGCATCGGAATCTAAAACTGGACTCACAGGAGAGGTTCAAATCATAGAAAGTGAGAGTGTCAGTCCTCTTGTACTTAAGTCGGCATTGTGCTTTTGTATTAAATTCGGATGCAATTTCTGTGTTTCATTGTCATTAAGAAGGTCCAAGGGATACAGTAAACCTGAAGTGAAGCTTCGGAATCTACAAGTGGACCCACAGGAGAGGTACAAATCAGAGAAAGTTAGAGTGTCAATCCTCTTGTACTTAAGTCGGCATTGTGCCTTTTGTATTAAATTCGGATGCTATTTCTGTGTTTCATCGTCAATAACAAGGTCCAAGGGATACAGTAAACATGATGTAAAGCATCGGAATCTAAAACTGGACTCACAGGAGAGCTTCAAGTCATAGAAAGTTGGAGTGTCAGTCCTCTTGTACTTAAGTCGGCGTTGTGCCTTTTGTATTGAATTCGGATGCAATTTCTGTGTTTCATCGTTAATAAGAAGGTCCTAGGGATACAGTAAACCTGAAGTG
Organism: Schistocerca americana; assembly: GCF_021461395.2. Lineage (NCBI taxonomy): Eukaryota > Metazoa > Arthropoda > Insecta > Orthoptera > Acrididae > Schistocerca > Schistocerca americana. The sequence continues at coordinate 4,803,777 of NW_025725917.1, read as the reverse complement.
AGGCATCGGAATCTAAAACTAGCCTCACAGGAGAGGTTACATCATAGAAAGTTAGGGTGTCAGTCCTCTTGTACTTAAGTCAGCATTGTGTCTTTTGTATTAAATTCGGATGCAATTTATGTGTTTCATCGTCAATAAGAAGTTCCAAGGGATACAGTATATCTTAAGCGACGCATTGGCACCAAAAACTGGACTCACAGGAGAGGTTCAAATAATAGAAAGTGAGAGTTTCAGTCCTCTTGTACTTAAGTCGGCATTCTGCCTTTTGTATCAAATTCGGATGCAATTTCTGTGTTTCATCGTCAATTAGAAGATCCAAGGTATACAGGAAACCTGAAGTGAAGCATCGGAATCTAAAACTGGACTCTCAGGAGGGGTTCAAATCATAGAAAGTTAGTGTGTCAGTCCTCTTGTACTTAATTCGGCATTGGGCCTTTTATATTAAATTCGGATGCAATTTCTGTGTTTCATCGTCAATAAGTAGGTACAAGGGATACAGTAAACCTGAAAACAAGCCTCAGAATCTAAAACTGCACTCACAGAATAGGTTCAAATCATAGAAAGTGAGAGTGTCAGTCACCTTGTACTTATGTCGGCATTGTGCCTGTTGTATTAAATTCGAATGCAATTTCTCTGTTTCATCGTCAATAAGAAGGTCCAAGGGATACAGTAAATGTTAAGTGAAGCTTCGGAATCTAAAACTGGACTCACAGGGGAGGTTCAAATCATAGAAAGTTAGAGTGTCAGTCCTCTTGTACTTAAGTCGGCATTGTGCCTTTTGAATTTAATTCCGATGCATTTTCTGTGCCACATCGTCAATGAGAAGGTCCAAGTTACACAGTAAACCTGAAGTGAAGCATCGGAATCTAAAACTGGACTCACAGGAGAGGTTCAAATAATAGAAAGTGAGAGTGTCAGTCCTCTTGTACTTAAGTCGGCATTGTGCCTTTTGTATCAAATTCGGATGCAATTTCTGTGTTTCATCGTCAATTAGAAGGTCCAAGGTATACAGGAAACCTGAAGTGAAGCATCGGAATCGAAAACTGGACTCACAGGAGAGGTTCAAATCATAGAAAGTTAGTGTGTCAGTCCTCTTGTACTTAATTCGGCATTGGGCCTTTTATATTAAATTCAGATGCAATTTCTGTGTTTCATCGTCAATAAGAAGGTACAAGGGATACAGTAAACCTGAAGTGAAGCATCGGAATCTAAAACTGCACTCACAGGATAGGTTCAAATCATAGAACGTGAGAGTGTCAGTCCTCTTTTACTGAAGTCGTCATTGTGCCTTTTGTAATAAATTCGGATGCAATTGCTGTGTTTCATCGTCAATAAGAAGGTCCAAGGGATACAGTAAACCTGAAGTGAAGCATCGGAATCTAAAACTGGACTCACGGGAGAGGTTCAAATCATAGAAAGTTAGAGTGTCAGTCCTCTTGTACTTAAGTCGGCATTGTGCCTTTTGTATTAAATTCGGATGCAATATCTGTGTTTCACCGTCAATAAGAAGGTCCAAGGGATACAGTAAACCTGAAGTGAAGCATCGGAATCTAAAACTGGACTCACAGGACAGGTTTAAATCATAGAAAGTGTGAGTGTCAGTGCTCTTGTACTTACGTCGGCATTGTGCCTTTTGTATCAAATTCGGATGCAATTTCTGTGTTTCATCGTCAATTAGAAGGTCCAAGGTATACAGGAAACCTGAAGTGAAGCATCGGAATCTAAAACTGGACTCACAGGAGAGGTTCAAATCATAGAAAGTTAGTGTGTCAGTCCTCTTGTACTTAATTCGGCATTGGGCCTTTTATATTAAATTCGGATGCAATTTCTGTGTTTCATCGTCAATAAGAAGGTGCATGAGATACAGTAAACCTGAAGCGAAGCTTTGGAACCTTAAACAGGACTCACAGGATAGGTTCAATCATAGAAGGTGAGAGTGTCAGTCCTCTTGTACTTAATTCGGCATTGTGCCTTTTGTATTAAATTCGGATGCAATTTCTGTGTTTCATCGTCAATAAGAAGGTCCAAGGGATACAGTAAACCTGAAGTGAAGCATTGGAATCTGAAACTGGACTCAAAGGAGAGGTTCATATCACAGAAAGTGAGAGTGTCAGTCCTCTTGTACTTAAGTCGGCATTGTGCCCTTTGTATTAAATTCGGATTCAATTTCTGTGTTTCATCGTCAATAAGAAGGTCCAAGGGGTACAGTAAACCTGAAGTGAAGCATCGGAATCTAAAACTGGACTCACAGGAGAGGTTCAAATTATAGAAAGTTAGAGTGTCAGTCCTCTTGTACTAAAGTCGGCATTGTGCCTTTTGTATTAAATTCGGATGCAATATCTGTGTTTCACCGTCAATAAGAAGGTCCAAGGGATACAGTAAACCTTAAGTGAAGCATCGAAATCTAAAACTGGACTCACAGGACAGGTTCAAATCATAGAAAGTGTGAGTGTCAGTAATCTTGTACTTACGTCGGCATTGTGCCTTTTGTATCAAATTCGGATGCAATTTCTGTGTTTCATCGTCAATTAGAAGGTCCAAGGTATACAGGAAACCTGAAGTGAAGCATCGGAATCTAAAACTGGACTCACAGGAGAGGTCCAAATCATAGAAAGTTAGTGTGTCGGAGCTCTTGTACTTAATTCGGCATGGGGCCTTTTATATTAAATTCGGATGCAATTTCTGTGTTTCATCGTCAATAAGAAGGTACAAGAGATACAGTAAACCTGAAGCGAAGCTTTGGAACCTTAAACTGGACTCAGAGGATAGGTTCAAATCATAGAAGGTGAGAGTGTCAGTCCTCTTGTACTTAATTCGGCATTGTGCCTTTTGTATTAAATTCGGATGCAATTTCTGTGTTTCATCGTCAATAAGAAGTTCCAAGGGATACAGTAAACCTGAAGTGAAGCATTGGAATCTGAAACTGGACTCAATGGAGAGGTTCATATCTCAGAAAGTGAGAGTGTCAGTCCTCTTGTACTTAAGTCGGCATTGTGCACTTTGTATTAAATTCGGATGCAATTTCTGTGTTTTATCGTCAATAAGAAGGTCCAAGGGATACAGTAAACCTGAAGTGAAGCATCGGAATCTAAAACTGGACTCACAGGAGAGGTTCAAATCATTGAAAGTGAGAGTGTCAGTCGTCTTATACTTATGTCGGCACTGTGCATTTTGTATTAAATTCGGATGAAATTTCTGTGTTTCATCGACAATAAGAAGGTCCAAGGTAAACAGGAAACCTGAAGTGAAGCATCGGAGTCTAAAACTGGACTCACAGGAGAGGTTCAAATCATTGAAAGTGAGAGTGTCAGTCCTCATGTTCTTAATTCGGCATTGGGCCTTTTATATTAAATTCGGATTCAATTTCTGTGTTTCATCGTCAATAAGAAGGTACAAGGGATACAGTAAACCTGAAGTGAAGCATCGGAATCTAAAACTGGACTCACAGGAGAGGTTCAAATCATTGAAAGTAAGAGTGTCAGTCCTCTCGATCTTAATTCGGCATTGGGCCTTTTATATTAAATTCGGATTCTATTTCTGTGTTTCATCGTCAATAAGAAGGTACAAGGGATACAGTAAACCTGAAGTGAAGCATCGGAATCTAAAACTGCACTCACAGGATTGGTTCAAATCATAGAACGTGAGAGTGTCAGTCCTCTTTTACTGAAGTCGGCATTGTGCCTTTTGTAATAAATTCGGATGCAATTTCTGTGTTTCATCGTCAATAAGAAGGTCCAAGGGATACAGTAAACCTGAAGTGAAGCATCGGAATCTAAAACTGGACTCACAGGACAGGTTCAAATCATAGAAAGTGAGAGTGTCACTCCTCTTGTACTTACGTCGGCATTGTGCCTTTTGTATCTAATTCGGATGCAATTTCTGTGTTTCATCGACAATTAGAAGGTCCAAGGGATTCTGTAAAGCTGAAGTGAAGCATCGGATTCTAAAACTGGACTCACAGGAGAGGTTCAAATTATAGAAAGTGAGAGTGTCAGTCCTCTTGTACTTAAGTCGGCATTGGGCCTTTTGTATTAAATTCGGATCCAATTTCTGTGTTTCTTCGTCAATAAGAAGTCCAAGGGATACAGTAAACCTGAAGTGAAGCATCGGAATCTAAAACTGGACTCATAGGAGAGGTTCAAATAATAGAAAGTTAGAGTGTCAGTCGTCTTGTACTTAAGTCGGCATTGTGCCTTTTGTATTAAATTCGCATGGAATTTCTGTGTTTCATCGTCAATAGGAAGGTCCAAGGTATACAGTCAACCTGAAGTGAAGCATCGGAATCTAAAACTGGACTCACTTGAGAGGTTCAAATCATAGAAAGTTAGAGTGTCAGTCCTCTTGTACTTAAGTCGGCATTGTGCCTTTTGCATTAAATTCGGATGCAATTTCTGTGTTTCATCGTTAATAAGAAGGTCCTAGGGATACAGTGAACCTTAAGTCAGGCATCGGAATCTAAAACTGGGCTCACAGGAGAGGTTCAAATCATAGAACGTGAGAGTGTCAGTCCTCTTTTACTGAAGTCGGCATTGTGCCTTTTGTAATAAATTCGGATGCAATTTCTGTGTTTCATCGTCAATAAGAAGGTCCAAGGGATACAGTAAACCTGAAGTGAAGCATCGGAATCTAAAACTGGACTCACAGGACAGGTTCAAATCATAGAAAGTGAGAGTGTCAGTCCTCTTGTACTTAAGTCGGCATTGTGCCTTTTGTATTAAATTCGGATGCAATTTCTGTGTTTCATCGTCAATAAGAAGGTCCAAGGGGTACAGTAAACCTGAAGTGAAGCATCGGAATCTAAAACTCGACTCACAGGAAGTGTTCAAATCATAGAAAGTTAGAGTGTCAGTCCTCTTGTACTTAAGTCGGCATTGTGCCTTTTGTATTAAATTCGGATGCAATATCTGTGTTTCATCGTCAATAAGAAGGTCCAAGGGATACAGTAAACCTGAAGTGAAGCATCCGAATCTAAAACTAGACTCACAGGACAGGTTCAAATCATAGAAAGTGAGAGTGTCACTCCTCTTGTATTTACGTCGGCATTGTGCCTTTTGTATCTAATTCGGATGCAATTTCTGTGTTTCATCGTCAATTAGAAGGTCCAAGGGATACTGTAAAGCTGAAGTGAAGCATCGGAATCTAAAACTGGACTCACAGAAGAGGTTCAAATCATAGAACGTGAGAGTGTCAGTCCTCTTTTACTGAAGTCGGCATTGTGCCTTTTGTAATAAATTCGCATGGAATTTCTGTGTTTCATCGTCAATAGGAAGGTCCAAGGTATACAGCCAACCTGAAGTGAAGCATCGGAATCTAAAACTGGACTCACTTGAGAGGTTCAAATCATAGAAAGTTAGAGTGCCAGTCCCCTTGTACTTAAGTCGGCATTGTGCCTTTTACATTAAATTCGGATGCAATTTCTGTGTTTCATCGTTAATAAGAAGGTCCTAGGGAGTCAGTGAACCTGAAGTCAGGCATCGGAATCTAAAACTGGGCTCACAGGAGAGGTTCAAATCATAGAAAGTTAGAGTGTCAGTCCTCTTGTACATAATGCGGCATTGTGCCTTTTGTATTACATTCGGATGCAATTTCTGTGTTTCGTCGTTAATAAGAAGGTCCTAGGGATACAGTGAACCTGAAGTGAGGCATCGGAATCTAAAACTGGACTCACAGGAGAGGTTCACATCATAGAAAGTTATAGTGTCAGTCCTCTTGTACTTAAGTTGGCATTGTGCCTTTTGTATTAAATTCGGATGCAATTTCTGTGTTTCATCGTCAGTAAGAAGGTCCAAGGTATACAGTAAACCTTAAGTGAAGCATCGTAATCTAAAACTGGACTCACAGGAGGGGTTCAAATCATAGAAAGACAGAGTGTCAGTCCTCTTGTACTTAAGTCGGCATTGTGCCTTTTGTATTAAATTCGGATGCAATTTCTGTGTTTCATCGTCAATAAGAAGGTCCAAGGTATAAAGGAAACCTGAAGTGAAGCATCGGAATCTAAAACTGGACTCATGTGAGAGGTTCAAATCATAGAAAGTTAGAGTGTCAGTCCTCTTGTACTTAAGTCGGCATTGTGCATTTTGTATTAAATTCGGATGCTATTTCTTTGTTTCCTCGTCAGTAAGAAGGTACAAGAGATACAGTAAACCTCAAGTGAAGCATCGGAATCTAAAACTGGACTAACATTAGAGGTTCAAATCATAGAAAGTGAGAGTGTCGGTCCTCTTGTACTTAAGTCGGCATTGTGCCTTGTGTATTAAATTCGGATGCAGTTTCTGTGTTTCATCGTCAATAAGAAGGTCCAAGGAATACAGTAAACCTGAAGTGAAGCATCGGAATCTAAAATTGGACTTAAAGGAGTGGTTCAAATCATAGAAAGTTAGAGTGTCAGTCCTCTTTTACTGAAGTCGGCATTGTGCCTTTTGTATTAAATCCGGATGCAATTTCTGTGTTTCATAGTCAATAAGAAGGTCCAAGGGATACAGTAAACCTGAAGTGAAGCATCGGAATCTAAAACAGGTCCCACAGGACAGGTTCAATTCATAGAAAGTTAGAGTGTCAGTCCTCTTGCACTTACGTCGGCATTGTGCCTCTTGTATTAAATTGGGTTGCAATTTCAGTGTTTCCTCGTCAATAAGAAGGTCCCAGGGATACAGTAAACCTGAAGTGAAGCATCGGAATCTAAAACTGGACTCACAGGAGAGGTTCAAATCATAGATAGTTAGAGTGTCAGTCCTCTTGTACTTAAGTCGGCATTGTGCCTTTTGTATTAAATTCGGATGCAATTTCTGTGTTTCATCGTCAATAAGACGGTCCAAGGTATAACGGAAACCTGAAGTGAAGCATCGGAATTAAAACTGGACTCAAAGGAGAGGTTCAATTCATTGAAAGTGAGAGTGTCAGTCCTCTTGTTCTTAATTCGGCGTTGGGCCTTTTATATTAAATTCGGATTCTATTTCTGTGTTTCATCGTCAATAAGAAGGTACAAGGGATACAGTAAACCTGAAGTGAAGCATCGGAATCTAAAACTGCACTCACAGGATAGGTTCAAATTATAGAACGTGAGAGTGTCAGTCCTCTTTTACTGAAGTCGGCATTGTGCCTTTTGTAATAAATTCGGATGCAATTTCTGTGTTTCATCGTCAATAAGAAGGTCCAAGGGATACAGTAAACCTGAAATGAAGCATCGGAATCTAAAACTGGACTAACATTAGAGGTTCAAATCATAGAAAGTGAGAGTGTCGGTCCTCTTGTACTTAAGTCGGCATTGTGCCTTGTGTATTAAATTCGGATGCAGTTTCTGTGTTTCATCGTCAATAAGAAGGTCCAAGGAATACAGTAAACCTGAAGTGAAGCATCGGAATCTAAAATTGGACTTAAAGGAGAGGTTCAAATCATAGATAGTTAGAGTGTCAGTCCTCTTGTACTTAAGTCGGCATTGTGCCTTTTGTATTAAATTCGGATGCAATTTCTGTGTTTCATCGTCAATAAGACGGTCCAAGGTATAACGGAAACCTGAAGTGAAGCATCGGAATTAAAACTGGACTCACAGGAGAGGTTCAATTCATTGAAAGTGAGAGTGTCAGTCCTCTTGTTCTTAATTCGGCATTGGGCCTTTTATATTAAATTCGGATTCTATTTCTGTGTTTCATCGTCAATAAGAAGGTCCAAGGTATAAAGGAAACCTGAAGTGAAGCATCGGAATCTAAAACTGGACTCATGTGAGAGGTTCAAATCATAGAAAGTTAGAGTGTCAGTCCTCTTGTACTTAAGTCGGCATTGTGTATTTTGTATTAAATTCGGATGCTATTTCTTTGTTTCCTCGTCAGTAAGAAGGTACAAGAGATACAGTAAACCTCAAGTGAAGCATCGGAATCTAAAACTGGACTAACATTAGAGGTTCAAATCATAGAAAGTGAGAGTGTCGGTCCTCTTGTACTTAAGTCGGCATTGTGCCTTGTGTATTAAATTCGGATGCAGTTTCTGTGTTTCATCGTCAATAAGAAGGTCCAAGGAATACAGTAAACCTGAAGTGAAGCATCGGAATCTAAAATTGGACTTAAAGGAGTGGTTCAAATCATAGAAAGTTAGAGTGTCAGTCCTCTTTTACTGAAGTCGGCATTGTGCCTTTTGTATTAAATCCGGATGCAATTTCTGTGTTTCATAGTCAATAAGAATGTCCAAGGGATACAGTAAACCTGAAGTGAAGCATCGGAATCTAAAACTGGACCCACAGGACAGGTTCAATTCATAGAAAGTTAGAGTGTCAGTCCTCTTGTACTTACGTCGGCATTGTGCCTCTTGTATTAAATTGGGTTGCAATTTCAGTGTTTCCTCGTCAATAAGAAGGTCCCAGGGATACAGTAAACCTGAAGTGAAGCATCGGAATCTAAAACTGGACTCACAGGAGAGGTTCAAATCATAGATAGTTAGAGTGTCAGTCCCCTTGTACTTAAGTCGGCATTGTGCCTTTTGTATTAAATTCGGATGCAATTTCTGTGTTTCATCGTCAATAAGACGGTCCAAGGTATAACGGAAACCTGAAGTGAAGCATCGGAATTAAAAGTGGACTCACAGGAGAGGTTCAAATCATTGAAAGTGAGAGTGTCAGTCCTCTTGTTCATAATTCGGCATTGGGCCTTTTATATTAAATTCGGATTCTATTTCTGTGTTTCATCGTCAATAAGAAGGTACAAGTGATACACTAAACCTGAAGTGAAGCATCGGAATCTAAAACTGCACTCACAGGATAGGTTCAAATTATAGAACGTGAGAGTGTCAGTCCTCTTTTACTCAAGTCGGCATTGTGCCTTTTGTAATAAATTCGGATGCAATTTCTGTGTTTCATCGTCAATAAGAAGGTCCAAGGGATACAGTAAACCTGAAATGAGGCATCGGAATCTAAAACTGGACTAACATTAGAGGTTCAAATCATAGAAAGTGAGAGTGTCGGTCCTCTTGGACTTAAGTCGGCATTGTGCCTTGTGTATTAAATTCGGATGCAGTTTCTGTGTTTCATCGTCAATAAGAAGGTCCAAGGGATACAGTAAACCTGAAGTGAAGCATCGGAATCTAAAATTGGACTTAAAGGAGTGGTTCAAATCATAGAAAGTTAGAGTGTCAGTCCTCTTTTACTGAAGTCGACATTGTGCCTTTTGTATTAAATTCGGATGCAATTTCTGTGTTTCATCGTCAATAAGAAGGTCCAAGGGATACAGTAAACCTGAAGTGAAGCATCGGAATCTAAAACTGGACCCACAGGACAGGTTCAATTCATAGAAAGTTAGAGTGTCAGTCCTCTTGTACTTACGTCGGCATTGTGCCTCTTGTATTAAATTGGGTTGCAATTTCAGTGTTTCCTCGTCAATAAGAAGGTCCCAGGGATACAGTAAACCTGAAGTGAAGCATCGGAATCTAAAACTGGACTCACAGGAGAGGTTCAAATCATAGATAGTTAGAGTGTCAGTCCCCTTGTACTTAAGTCGGCATTGTGCCTTTTGTATTAAATTCGGATGCAATTTCTGTGTTTCATCGTCAATAAGACGGTCCAAGGTATAACGGAAACCTGAAGTGAAGGATCGGAATTAAAACTGGACTCACAGGAGAGGTTCAAATCATTGAAAGTGAGAGTGTCAGTCCTCTTGTTCTTAATTCGGCATTGGGCCTTTTATATTAAATTCGGATTCTATTTCTGTGTTTCATCGTCAATAAGAAGGTACAAGGGATACAGTAAACCTGAAGTGAAGCATCGGAATCTAAAACTGCACTCACAGGATAGGTTCAAATCATAGAAAGTGAGAGTGTCAGTCCTCTTGTACTTAAGTCGGCATTGTGCCTTTTGTATTAAACTCGGATGCAATTTCTGTGTTTCATCGTCAATAAGAAGGTCCAAGGGGTACAGTAAACCTGAAGTGAAGCATCGGAATCTAAAACTCGACTCACAGGAGAGGTTCAAATCATAGAAAGTTAGAGTGTCAGTCCTCTTGTACATAATGCGGCATTGTGCCTTTTGCATTAAATTCGGATGCAATTTCTGTGTTTCATCGTTAATAAGAAGGTCCTAGGGATTCAGTGAACCTGAAGTCAGGCATCGGAATCTAAAACTGGGCTCACAGGAGAGGTTCAAATCATAGAAAGTTAGAGTGTCAGTAATCTTGTACATAATGCGGCATTGTGCCTTTTGTATTACATTCGAATGCAATTTCTGTGTTTCGTCGTTAATAAGAAGGTCCTAGGGATACAGTGAACCTGAAGTGAGGCATCGGAATCCAAAACTGGACTCACAGGAGAGGTTCAAATCATAGAAAGTTAGAGTGTCAGTCCTCTTGTACTTAAGTTGGCATTGTGCCTTTTGTATTAAATTCGGATGCAATTTCTGTGTTTCATCGTCAGTAAGAAGGTCCAAGGTATACAGTAAACCTTAAGTGAAGCATCGGAATCTAAAACTGGACTCACAGGAGGGGTTCAAATCATAGAAAGACAGAGTGTCAGTCCTCTTGTACTTAAGTCAGCATTGTGCCTTTTGTATTAAATTCGGATGCAATTTCTGTGTTTCATCGTCAATAAGAAGGTCCAAGGTATAAAGGAAACCTGAAGTGAAGCATCGGAATCTAAAACTGGACTCATGCGAGAGGTTCAAATCATAGAAAGTTAGAGTGTCAGTCCTCTTGTACTTAAGTCAGCATTGTGCATTTTGTATTAAATTCGGATGCTATTTCTTTGTTTCATCGTAAGTAAGAAGGTACAAGAGATACAGTAAACCTCAACTGAAGCATCGGAATCTAAAACTGGACTAACATTAGAGGTTCAAATCATAGAAAGTGAGAGTGTCGGTCCTCTTGTACTTAAGTCGGCATTGTGCCTTGTGTATTAAATTCGGATGCAGTTTCTGTGTTTCATCGTCAATAAGAAGGACCAAGGGATACAGTAAACCTGAAGTGAAGCATCGGAATCTAAAATTGGACTTAAAGGAGTGGTTCAAATCATAGAAAGTTAGAGTGTCAGTCCTCTTTTACTGAAGTCGGCATTGTGCCTTTTGTATTAAATTCGGATGCAATTTCCGTGTTTCATCGTCAATAAGAAGGTCCAAGGGATACAGTAAACCTGAAGTGAAGCATCGGAATCTAAAACTGGACCCACAGGACAGGTTCAAACCATAGAAAGTGAGAGTGTCAGTCCTCTTGTACTTACGTCGGCATTGTGCCTCTTGTATTAAATTCGGTTGCAATTTCAGTGTTTCCTCGTCAATAAGAAGGTCCCAGGGATACAGTAAACCTGAAGTGAAGCGTCGGAATCTAAAACTGGACTCACAGGAGAGGTTCAAATCGTAGATAGTTAGAGTGTCAGTCCTCTTGTACTTAAGTCGGCATTGTGCCTTTTGTATTAAATTCGGATGCAATTTCTGTGTTTCATCGTCAATAAGACGGTCCAAGGTATAACGGAAACCTGAAGTGAAGCATCGGAATTAAAACTGGACTCACAGGAGAGGTTCAAATCATTGAAAGTGAGAGTGTCAGTCCTATTGTTCTTAATTCGGCATTGGGCCTTTTATATTAAATTCGGATTCAATTTCTGTGTTTCATCGTCAATAAGAAGGTCCAAGGGGTACAGTAAACCTGAAGTGAAGCATCGGAATCTAAAACTCGACTCACAGGAGGTGTTGAAATCATAGAAAGTTAGAGTGTCAGACCTCTTGTACTTAAGTCGGCATTGTGCCTTTTGTATTAAATTCGGATGCAATATCTGTGTTTCATCGTCAATAAGAAGGTCCAAGGGGTACAGTAAACCTGAAGTGAAGCATCGGAATCTAAAACTCGACTCACAGGAGAGGTTCAAATCATAGAAAGTTAGAGTGTCAGTCCTCTTGTACTTAAGTCGGCATTGTGCCTTTTGTATTAAACTCGGATGCAATTTCTGTGTTTCATCGTCAATAAGAAGGTCCAAGGGGTACAGTAAACCTGAAGTGAAGCATCGGAATCTAAAACTCGACTCACAGGAGGTGTTGAAATCATAGAAAGTTAGAGTGTCAGACCTCTTGTACTTAAGTCGGCATTGTGCCTTTTGTATTAAATTCGGATGCAATATCTGTGTTTCATCGTCAATAAGAAGGTCCAAGGGATACAGTAAACCTGAAGTGAAGCATCGGAATCTAAAACTGGACTCACAGGACAGGTTCAAATCATAGAAAGTGAGAGTGTCACTCCTCTTGTACTTACGTCGGCATTGTGCCTTTTGTATCTAATTCGGATGCAATTTCTGTGTTTCATCGTCAATTAGAAGGTCCAAGGGATACTGTAAAGCTGAAGTGAAGCATCGGAATCTAAAACTGGACTCACAGGAGAGGTTCAAATTATAGAAAGTGAGAGTGTCAGTCCTCTTGTACTTAAGTCGGCATTGGGCCTTTTGTATTAAATTCGGATCCAATTTCTGTGTTTCATCGTCAATAAGATGGTCCAATGGATACAGTAAACCTGAAGTGAAGCATCAGAATCTAAAACTGGACTCATAGGAGAGGTTCAAATAATTGAAAGTTAGAGTGTCAGTCGTCTTGTACTTAAGGCGGCATTGTGCCTTTTGTATTAAATTCGCATGGAATTTCTGTGTTTCATCGTCAATAGGAAGGTCCAAGGTATACAGTAAACCTTAAGTGAAGCATCGGAATCTAAAACTGGACTCACTTGAGAGGTTCAAATCATAGAAAATTAGAGTGTCAGTCCTCTTGTACTTAAGTCGGCATTGTGCCTTTTGCATTAAATTCGGATGCAATTTCTGTGTTTCATCGTTAATAAGAAGGTCCTAGGGATTCAGTGAACCTGAAGTCAGGCATCGGAATCTAAAACTGGGCTCACAGGAGAGGTTCAAATCATAGAAAGTTAGAGTGTCAGTCCTCTTGTACATAATGCGGCATTGTGCCTTTTGTATTACATTCGGATGCAATTTCTGTGTTTCGTCGTTAATAAGAAGGTCCTAGGGATACAGTGAACCTGAAGTGAGGCATCGGAATCTAAAACTGGCCTCACAGGAGAGGTTCAAATCGTAGATAGTTAGAGTGTCAGTCCTCTTGTACTTAAGTCGGCATTGTGCCTTTTGTATTAAATTCGGATGCAATTTCTGTGTTTCATCGTCAATAAGACGGTCCAAGGTATAACGGAAACCTGAAGTGAAGCATCGGAATTAAAACTGGAATCACAGGAGAGGTTCAAATCATTGAAAGTGAGAGTGTCAGTCCTATTGTTCTTAATTCGGCATTGGGCCTTTTATATTAAATTCGGATTCTATTTCTGTGTTTCATCGTCAATAAGAAGGTACAAGGGATACAGTAAACCTGAAGTGAAGCATCGATATCTAAAACTGCACTCACAGGATAGGTTCAAATCGTAGAACGTGAGAGTGTCAGTCCTCTTTTACTGAAGTCGGCATTGTGTCTTTTGTAATAAATTCGGATCCAATTTCTGTGTTTCATCGTCAATAAGAAGGTCCAAGGGATACAGCAAACCTGAAGTGAAGCATCGGAATCTAAAACTGGACTCACAGGACAAATTCAAATCATAGAAAGTGAGAGTGTCAGTCCTTTTGTACTTAAGTCGGCATTGTGCCTTTTGTATTAAATTCGGAAGCAATTTCTGTGTTTCATCGTCAATAAGACGGTCCAAGGGGTACAGTAAACCTGAAGTGAAGCATCGGAATCTAAAACTCGACTCACAGGAGAGGTTCAAATCATAGAAAGTTAGAGTGTCAGTCCTCTTGTACTTAAGTCGGCATTGTGCCTTTTGTATTAAATTCGGATGCAATATCTGTGTTTCATCGTCAATAAGAAGGTCCAAGGGATACAGTAAACCTGAAGTGAAGCATCGGAATCTAAAACTGGACTCACAGGACAGGTTCATATCATAGAAAGTGAGAGTGTCACTCCTCTTGTACTTACGTCGGCATTGTGCCTTTTGTATCTAATTCGGATGCAATTTCTGTGTTTCATCGTCAATTAGAAGGTCCAAGGGATACTGTAAAGCTGAAGTGAAGCATCGGAATCTAAAACTGGACTCACAGGAGAGGTTCAAATTATAGAAAGTGAGAGTGTCAGTCCTCTTGTACTTAAGTCGGCATTGGGCCTTTTGTATTAAATTCGGATCCAATTTCTGTGTTTCATCGTCAATAAGAAGTCCAATGGATACAGTAAACCTGAAGTGAAGCATCGGAATCTAAAACTGGACTCATAGGAGAGGTTCAAATAATAGAAAGTTAGAGTGTCAGTCGTCTTGTACTTAAGTCGGCATTGTGCCTTTTGTATTAAATTCGCATGGAATTTCTGTGTTTCATCGTCAATAGGAACGTCCAAGGTATACAGTCAACCTGAAGTGAAGCATCGGAATCTAAAACTGGACTCACTTGAGAGGTTCAAATCATAGAAAGTTAGAGTGTCAGTCCTCTTGTACTTAAGTCGGCATTGTGCCTTTTGCATTACATTCGGATGCAATTTCTGTGTTTCATCGTTAATAAGAAGGTCCTAGGGATACAGTGAACCTGAAGTCAGGCATCGGAATCTATAACTGGGCTCACAGGAGAGGTTCAAATCATAGAACGTGAGAGTGTCAGTCCTCTTTTACTGAAGTCGGCATTGTGCCTTTTGTAATAAATTCGGATGCAATTTCTGTGTTTCATCGTCAATAAGAAGGTCCAAGGGATACAGTAAACCTGAAGTGAAGCATCGGAATCTAAAACTGGACTCACAGGACAGGTTCAAATCATAGAAAGTGAGAGTGTCAGTCCTCTTGTACTTAAGTCGGCATTGTGCCTTTTGTATTAAATTCGGATGCAATTTCTGTGTTTCATCGTCAATAAGAAGGTCCAAGGGGTACAGTAAACCTGAAGTGAAGCATCGGAATCTAAAACTCGACTCACAGGAGGTGTTGAAATCATAGAAAGTTAGAGTGTCAGTCCTCTTGTACTTAAGTCGGCATTGTGCCTTTTGTATTAAATTCGGATGCAATATCTGTGTTTCATCGCAAATAAGAAGGTCCAAGGGATACAGTAAACCTGAAGTGAAGCATCGGAATCTAAAACTGGACTCACAGGACAGGTTCAAATCATAGAAAGTGAGAGTGTCACTCCTCTTGTAATTACGTCGGCATTGTGCCTTTTGTATCTAATTCGGATGCAATTTCTGTGTTTCATCGTCAATTAGATGGTCCAAGGGATACTGTAAAGCTGAAGTGAAGCGTCGGAATCTAAAACTGGACTCACAGGAGAGGTTCAAATTATAGAAAGTGAGAGTGTCAGTCCTCTTGTACTTAAGTCGGCATTGGGCCTTTTGTATTAAATTCGGATCCAATTTCTGTGTTTCATCGTCAATAAGATAGTCCAATGGATACAGTAAACCTGAAGTGAAGCATCGGAATCTAAAACTGGACTCATAGGAGAGGTTCAAATAATAGAAAGTTAGAGTGTCAGTTGTCTTGTACTTAAGTCGGCATTGTGCCTTTTGTATTAAATTCGCATGGAATTTCTGTGTTTCATCGTCACTCGGAAGGGCCTAGGTATACAGTCAACCTGAAGTGAAGCATCGGAATCTAAAACTGGACTCACTTGAGAGGTTCATATCATAGAAAGTTAGAGTGTCAGTCCTCTTGTACTTAAGTCGGCATTGTGCCTTTTGCACTAAATTCGGATGCAATTTCTGTGTTTCATCGTTAATAAGAACGTCCTAGGGATACAGTGAACCTGAAGTCAGGCATCGGAATCTAAAACTGGGCTCACAGGCGAGGTTCAAATCATAGAACGTGAGAGTGTCAGTCCTCTTTTACTGAAGTCGGCATTGTGCCTTTTGTACTAAATTCGGATGCAATTTCTGTGTTTCATCGTCAATAGGAAGGTCCAAGGGATACAGTAAACCTGAAGTGAAGCATCGGAATCTAAAACTGGACTCACAGGACAGGTTCAAATCATAGATAGTGAGAGTGTCAGTCCTCTTGTCTTTAAGTCGGCATTGTGCCTTTTGTATTAAATTCGGATGCAATTTCTGTGTTTCATCGTCAATAAGAAGGTCCAAGGGGTACAGTAAACCTGAAGTGAAGCATCGGAATCTAAAACTCGACTCACCGGAGGGGTTCAAATCATAGAAAGTTAGAGTGTCAGTCCACTTGTACTTAAGTCGGCATTGTGCCTTTTGTATAAAATTCGGATGCAATATCTGTGTTTCATCGTCAATAAGAAGGTCCAAGGGATACAGTAAACCTGAAGTGAAGCATCGGAATCTAAACCTGGACTCACAGGACAGGTTCAAATCATAGAAAGTGAGAGTGTCACTCCTCTTGTACTTACGTCGGCATTGTGCCTTTTGTATCTAACTCGGATGCAATTTCTGTGTTTCATCGTCAAATAGAAGGTCCAAGGGATACTGTAAAGCTGAAGTGAAGCATCGGAATCTAAAACTGGACTCATTGGAGAGGTTCAAATAATAGAAAGTTAGAGTGTCAGTCGTCTTGTACTTAAGCCGGCATTGTGCCTTTTGTATTAAATTCGCATGGAATTTCTGTGTTCCATCGTCAATAGGAAGGTCCAAGGTATACAGTCAACCTGAAGTGAAGCATCGGAATCTAAAACTGGACTCACTTGAGAGGTTCAAATCATAGAAAGTTAGAGTGTCAGTCCTCTTTACTTAAGTCGGCATTGTGCCTTTTGCATTAAATTCGGATGCAATTTCTGTGTTTCATCGTTAATAAGAAGGTCCTAGGGATTCAGTGAACCTGAAGTCAGGCATCGGAATCTAAAACTGGGCTCACAGGAGAGGTTCAAATCATAGAAAGTTAGAGTGTCAGTCCTCTTGTACTTAAGTCGGCATTGTGCATTTTGTATTAAATTCGGATGCTATTTCTTTGTTTCATCGTCAGTAAGAAGGTACAAGAGATACAGTAAACCTCAAGTGAAGCATCGGAATCTAAAACTGGACTAACATTAGAGGTTCAAATCATAGAAAGTGAGAGTGTCGGTCCTCTTGTACTTAAGTCGGCATTGCGCCTTGTGTATTAAATTCGGATGCAATTTCTGTGTTTCGTCGTTAATAAGAAGGTCCTAGGGATACAGTGAACCTGAAGTGAGGCATCGGAATCTAAAACTGGACTCACAGGAGAGGTTCAAATCATAGAAAGTTAGAGTGTCAGTCCTCTTGTACTTAAGTTGGCATTGTGCCTTTTGTATTAAATTCAGATGCAATTTCTGTGTTTCATCGTCAGTAAGAAGGTCCAAGGTATACAGTAAACCTTAAGTGAAGCATCGGAATCTAAAACTGGACTCACAGGAGGGGTTCAAATCATAGAAAGACAGAGTGTCAGTCCTCTTGTACTTATGTCGGCATTGTGCCTTTTGTATTAAATTCGGATGCAATTTCTGTGTTTCATCGTCAATAAGAAGGTCCAAGGTATAAAGGAAACCTGAAGTGAAGCATCGGAATCTAAAACTGGACTCATGCGAGATGTTCAAATCATAGAAAGTTAGAGTGTCAGTCCTCTTGTACTTAAGTCGGCATTGTGCATTTTGTATTAAATTCGGATGCTATTTCTTTGTTTCATCGTCAGTAAGAAGGTACAAGAGATACAGTAAACCTCAAGTGAAGCATCGGAATCTAAAACTGGACTAACATTAGAGGTTCAAATCATAGAAAGTGAGAGTGTCGGTCCTCTTGTACTTAAGTCGGCATTGCGCCTTGTGTATTAAATTCGGATGCAGATTCTGTGTTTCAACGTCAATAAGAAGGTCCAAGGGATACAGTAAACCTGAAGTGAAGCATCGGAATCTAAAATTGGACTTAAAGGAGTGGTTCAAATCGTAGAAAGTTAGAGTGTCAGTCCTCTTTTACTGAAGTCGGCATTGTGCGTTTTGTATTAAATTCGGATGCAATTTCTGTGTTTCATCATCAATAAGAAGGTCCAAGGGATACAGTAAACCTGAAGTGAAGCATCGGAATCTAAAACTGGACCCACAGGACAGGTTCAAATCATAGAAAGTGAGAGTGTCAGTCCTCTTGTACTTACGTCGGCATTGTGCTTCTTGTATTAAATTCGGTTGCAATTTCAGTGTTTCCTCGTCAATAAGAAGGTCCAAGGGATACAGTAAACCTGAAGTGAAGCATCGGAATCTAAAACTGGACTCACAGGAGAGGTTCAAATCATAGATAGTTAGAGTGTCAGTCGTCTTGTACTTAAGTCGGCATTGTGGCTTTTGTATTAAATTCGGATGCAATTTCTGTGTTTCATCGTCAATAAGACTGTCCAAGGTATAACGGAAACCTGAAGTGAAGCATCGGAATTAAAACTGGACTCACAGGAGAGGTTCAAATCATAGAAAGTTAGAGTGTCGGTCTTCTTGTACTTAAGTCGGCATTGTGCATTTTGTATCTAGTTCGGATGCAATTTCTGTGTTTCATCGTCAATTAGAAAGTCCAAGGTATACAGGAAACCTGAAGTGAAGCTTCGGAATCTAAAACTGGACTCACAGGAGAGGTTCAAATCATAGAAAGTTAGTGTGTCAGTCCTTTTGTACTTAATTCGGCATTGGGCCTTTTATATTAAATTCGGATGCAATTTCTGTGTTTCATCGTCAATAAGAATGTACAAGAGATACAGTAAACCTGAAGCGAAGCTTTGGAATCTTAAACTGGACTCACAGGATAGGTTCAAATCATAGAAGGAGAGAATGTCAGTCCTCTTGTACTTAAGTCGGCATTGTGCCTTTTTAATTAAATTCGGATGCAATTTCTGTGTTTCATCGTCAATAAGAAGGTCCAAGGGATACAGTAAACCTGAAGTGAAGCATCGGAATCTGAAACTGGACTCAAAGGAGAGGTTCATATCACAGAAAGTGAGAGTCTCAGTCCTCTTGTACCTAAGTCGGCATTGTGCCTTTTGTATTAAATTCGGATGCAATATCTGTGTTTCATCGTCAATAAGAAGGTACAAGGGATACAGTAAACCTGAAGTGAAGCATCGGAATCTAAAACTAGACTCACAGGATAGGTTCAAATCATAGAACGTCAGAGTGTCAGTCCTATTTTACTGATGTCGGCATTGTCAATTTTGTAATAAATTCGGATGCAATTTCTGTGTTTCATCGTCAATAAGAAGGTCCAAGGGATACAGTAAACCTGAAGTGAAGCATCGGAATCTAAAACTGGACTCACAGGACAGGTTCAAATCATAGAAAGTGAGAGTGTCAGTCCTCTCGTACTTAAGTCGGCATTGTGCCTTTTGTATTAAATTCGGATGCAATTTCTGTGTTTCATCGTCAATAAGAAGGTCCAAGGGGTACAGTAAACCTGAAGTGAAGCATCGGAATCTAAAACTCGACTCACAGGAGAGGTTCAAATCATAGAAAATTAGAGTGTCAGTCCTCTTGTACTTACGTCGGCATTGTGATTTTGTATCTAATTCGGATGCAATTTCTGTGTTTCATCGTCAATTAGAAGGTCCAAGGGATACTGTAAAGCTGAAGTGAAGCATCGGAATCTTAAACTGGACTCACAGGAGAGGTTCAAATTATAGAAAGTGAGAGTGTCAGTCCTCTTGTACTTAAGTCGGCATTGTGCCTTTTGTATTAAATTCGAATGGAATTTCTGTGTTTCATCGTCAATAGGAAGGTCCAAGGTATACAGTCAACCTGAAGTGAAGCATCGGAATCTAAAACTGGACTCACTGGAGAGGTTCAAATCATAGAAAGTTAGAGTGTCAGTCCTCTTGTACTTAAGTCGGCATTGTGCCTTTTGCATTAAATTCGGATGCAGTTTCTGTGCTTCATCGTTAATAAGAAGGTCCTAGGGATACAGTGAACCTGAAGTCAGGCATCGGAATCTAAAACTGGACTCACAGGAGAGGTTCAAATCATAGAAAGTTAGAGTGTTAGTCCTCTTGTACATAAGTCGGCATTGTGCCTTTTGTATTACATTCGGATGCAATTTCTGTGTTTCGTCGTTAATAAGAAGGTCCTAGGGATACAGTGAACCTGAAGTGAGGCATCGGAATCTAAAACTGGACTCACAGGAGAGGTTCAAATCATAGAAAGTTAGAGTGTCAGTCCTCTTGTACTTAAGTTGACATTGTGCCTTTTGTATTAAATTGGGATGCAATTTCTGTGTTTCATCGTCAGTAAGAAGGTCCAAGGTATACAGTAAACCTTAAGTGAAGCATCGGAATCTAAAACTGGACTCACAGGAGGGGTTCAAATCATAGAAAGACAGAGTGTCAGTCCTCTTGTACTTAAGTCGGCAATGTGCCTTTTGTATTAAATTCGGATGCAATTTCTGTGTTTCATCGTCGATAAGAAGGTCCAAGGTATAAAGGAAACCTGAAGTGAAGCATCGGAATCTAAAACTGGACTCATGCGAGAGGTTCAAATCATAGAAAGTTAGAGTGTCAGTCCTCTTGTACTTAAGTCGGCATTGTGGCTTTTGTATTAAATTCGGATGCAATTTCTGTGTTTCATCGTCAATAAGACGGTCCAAGGTATAACGGAAACCTGAAGTGAAGCATCGGAATTAAAACTGGACTCACAGGAGAGGTTCAAATCATAGAAAGTTAGAGTGTCAGTCTTCTTGTACTTAAGTCGGCATTGTGCATTTTGTATCTAGTTCGGATGCAATTTCTGTGTTTCATCGTCAATTAGAAAGTCCAAGGGATACAGGAAACCTGAAGTGAAGCTTCGGAATCTAAAACTGGACTCACAGGAGAGGTTCAAATCATAGAAAGTTAGTGTGTCAGTCCTTTTGTACTTAATTCGGCATTGGGCCTTTTATATTAAATTCGGATGCAATTTCTGTGTTTCATCGTCAATAAGAATGTACAAGAGATACAGTAAACCTGAAGCGAAGCTTTGGAATCTTAAACTGGACTCACAGGATAGGTTCAAATCATAGAAGGAGAGAGTGTCAGTCCTCTTGTACTTAAGTCGGCATTGTGCCTTTTGTTTTAAATTCGGATGCAATTTCTGTGTTTCATCGTCAATAAGAAGGTCCAAGGGATACAGTAAACCTGAAGTGAAGCATCGGAATCTGAAACTGGACTCAAAGGAGAGGTTCATATCACAGAAAGTGAGAGTCTCAGTCCTCTTGTACTTAAGTCGGCATTGTGCCTTTTGTATTAAATTCGGATGCAATATCTGTGTTTCATCGTCAATAAGAAGGTACAAGGGATACAGTAAACCTGAAGTGAAGCATCGGAATCTAAAACTAGACTCACAGGATAGGTTCAAATCATAGAACGTCAGAGTGTCAGTCCTATTTTACTGATGTCGGCATTGTCAATTTTGTAATAAATTCGGATGCAATTTCTGTGTTTCATCGTCAATAAGAAGGTCCAAGGGATACAGTAAACCTGAAGTGAAGCATCGGAATCTAAAACTGGACTCACAGGAGGGGTTCAAATCATAGAAAGACAGAGTGTCAGTCCTCTTGTACTTAAGTCGGCATTGTGCCTTTTGTATTAAATTCGGATGCAATTTCTGTGTTTCATCGTCGATAAGAAGGTCCAAGGTATAAAGGAAACCTGAAGTGAAGCATCGGAATCTAAAACTGGACTCATGCGAGAGGTTCAAATCATAGAAAGGTAGAGTGTCAGTCCTCTTGTACTTAAGTCGGCATTGTGCATTTTGTATTAAATTCGGATGCTATTTCTTTGTTTCATCGTCAGTAAGAAGGTACAAGAGATACAGTAAACCTCAAGTGAAGCATCGGAATCGAAAACTGGACTTAAAGGAGTGGTTCAAATCATAGAAAGTTAGAGTGTCAGTCCTCTTTTACTGAAGTCGACATTGTGCCTTTTGTATTAAATTCGGATGCAATTTCTGTGTTTCATCGGTAATAAGAAGGTCCAAGGGATACAGTAAACCTGAAGTGAAGCATCGGAATCTAAAACTGAACCCACAGGACAGGTTGAAATCATAGAAAGTCAGAGTGTCAGTCCTCTTGTACTTACGTCGGCATTGTGCCTCTTGTATTAAATTCGGTTGCAATTTCAGTGTTTCATCGTCAATAAGAAGGTCCCAGGAATACTGTAAACCTGAAGTGAAGCATCGGAATCTAAAACTGGACTCACAGGAGAGGTTCAAATTATAGAATGTGAGGGTGTCAGTCCTCTTGTACTTAAGTCGGCATTGTGCCTTTTGTATTAAATTCGGATCCAATTTCTGTGTTTCATCGTCAATAAGAAGGTCCAAGGTATAAAGGAAACCTGAAGTGAAGCATCGGAATCTAAACCTGGACTCATACGAGAGGTTCAAATCATAGATAGTGAGAGTGTCAGTCCTCATGTACTTAAGTCGGCATTGTACCTTTTGCATTAAATTCGGATGCAATTTCTGTGTTTCATCGTTAATAAGAAGGTCCTAGGGATACAGTGAACCTGAAGTGAGGCATCGGAATCTAAAACTGGACTCACAGGAGAGGTTCAAATCATAGAAAGTGAGAGTGTCAGTCCTCCTTTACTGAAGGCGGCATTGTGACTTTTGTATTAAATTCGGATGCAATTTTTGTGTTTCATCGTCAATAAGTTGGTCAAAGGGATACAGTAAACCTGAAGTGAAGCATCGGAATCTAAAACTGGACCCACAGGACAGGTTCAAATCATAGAAAGTGAGAGTGTCAGTCCTTATGTACTTACGTCGGCAGTGTGCCTCCTGTATTAAATTCGGTTGCAATTTCTGCGTTTCATCGTCAATAAGAAGGTCCCAGGGATACAGTAAACCTGAAGTCAAGCATCGGAATCTAAAACTGGACTCACAGGAGAGGTTCAAATCATAGATAGTTAGAGTGTCAGTCCTCTTGTACTTAAGTCGGCATTGTGCCTTTTGTATTAACTTCGGATGCAATTTCTGTGTTTCATCGTCAATAAGACGGTCCAAGGTATAACAGAAACCTGAAGTGAAGCATCGGAATTAAAACTGGACTCACTGGAGAGGTTCAAATCATAGAAAGTGAGAGTGTCATTCCTCTTGTTTTCAAGTCGGCATTGTGCCTTTTGTATTTAATTCGGATCCAATTTCTGTGTTTCGTCGTCAATGAGATGGTCCAAGGGATACAGTAAACCCGAAGTAAAGCATCGGAATCTAAAAGCAGACTCACAGGAGAGGTTCAAATCATAGAAAGTTAGAGTGTCAGTCGTCTTGTACTTAAGTCAGCATTGTGCCTTTTGTATTAAATTCGGATGCAATTTCTGTGTTTCATCGTCAATAAGAAGGTCCAAGGTATACAGTAAACCTGAAGTGAAGCATCGGAATCTAAAACTGAACTCACAGGAGAGGTTCAAATCATCGAAAGACAGAGTGTCAGTTCGCTTGTACTTAAGTCGGCATTGTGATTTTTGTATTAAATTCGGATGCAATTTCTGTGCTACATCGTCAATAAGAAAGTCCTAGGGATACAGTAACCCTGAAGTGAAGCATCGGAATCCAAAACTGGACTCACAGGAAAGGTTCAAATCATAGAAAATTTGTGTGTCAGTCCTCTTGTACCTAATTCGGCGTTGTGCCTTTTGAATTACATTTGGATGCAATTTCTGTGTTTCGTCGTTAATAAGAAGGTCCTAGGGATACAGTGAACCTGAAGTGAGGCATCGGAATCAAAACTGGACTCACAGGAGAGGTTCAAATCATAGAAAGTAAGAGTGTCAGTCCTCTTGTACGTAAGTTGGCATTGTGACTTTTGTATTAAATTCGGATGCAATTTCTGTGTTTCATCGTCAATAAGAAGGTCCAAGGTATAAAGAAAACCTGAAGTGAAGCATCGGAATCTAAAACTGGACTCATAGGAGAGGTTCAAATCATAGAAAGTTAGAGTGTCAGTCCTCTTGTACTTAAGTCGGCATTGTGCATTTTGTATTAAATTCGGATGCTATTTCTTTGTTTCATCGTCAATAAGAAGGTCCAAGGTATAAAGGAAACCTGAAGTGAAGCATCGGATCTAAAAACTGGACTCACAGGAGATATTCAAATCATAGAAAGCGAGAGTGTCAGTCGTCTTGTACTTAAGACGGCATTGTGCCTTTTGTATTAAATTCGGATGCAATTTCTGTGTTTCATCGTAAATAGGAGGGTCGAAGGTACACAGTGTACCTGAAGTGAAGCATCGGAATCTAAAACTGGACCCACAGGACAGGCTCAAATCATAGAAAGTGAGAGTGTCAGTCCTCTTGTTCTTACGTCGGCATTGTGCCTCTTGTATTAAATTCGGTTGCAATTTCTGTGTATCATCGTCAATAAGAAGGTCCCAGGGATACAGTAAACCTGAAGTGAAGCATCGGAATCTAAAACAGGACCCACAGGACAGGTTCAAATCATAGAAAGTTAGAGTGTCAGTCCTCTTGTACTTAAGTCGGCATTGTGCCTTTTGTATTAATTTGGGATGCAATTTCTGTGTTTCATCGTCAGTAAGAAGGTCCAAGGGATACTGTAAACCTGAAGTGAAGCATCGGAATCTAAAACTGGACCCACAGGACAGGTTCAAATCATAGAAAGTGAGAGTGTCAGTCCTCTTGTACTTACGTCGGCATTGCGCCTTTTGTATTAAATTCGGATACAATTTCTGTGTTTCATCGTCAGTAAGAAGGTCCAAGGTATACAGTAAACCTTAAGTGAAGAATCGGAATCTAAAACTGGACTCACAGGAGGGGTTCAAATCATAGAAAGACAGAGTGTCAGTCCTCTTGTACTTAAGTCGGCATTGTGCCTTTTGTATTAAATTTGGATGCAATTTCTGTGTTTCATCGTCAATAAGAAGGTCCAAGGTATAAAGAAAACCTGAAGTGAAGCATCGGAATCTAAAACTGGACTCATAGGAGAGGTTCAAATCATAGAAAGTTAGAGTGTCAGTCCTCTTGTACTTAAGTCGGCATTGTGCATTTTGTATAAAATTGGGATGCTATTTCCTTGTTTCATCGTCAATAAGAAGGTACAAGGGATACAGTAAACCTCAAGTGAAGCATCGGAATCTAAAACTGGACTAACAGGAGAGGTTCAGATCATAGAAAGTGAGAGTGTCAGTCCTCTTGTACTTAAGTTGGCATTGTGCCTTATGTATTAAGTTCGGATGCAATATCTGTGTTTCATCGTCAATAAGAAGGTCCAAGAGATACAGTAAACCAGAAGTGAAGCATCGTAATCTAAAATTGGACTTAAAGGAGTGGTTCAAAATCATAGAAAGTTAGAGTGTCAGTCCTCTTTTACTGAAGTCGGCATTGTGCCTTTTGTATTAAATTCAAATGCAATTTCTGTGTTTCATCGTCAATAAGAAGGTCAAAGGGATACAGTAAACCTGAAGTGAAGCATCGGAATCTAAAACTGGACCCACAGGACAGGTTCAAATCATAGAAAGTGAGAGTGTCAGTCCTCTTGTACTTACGTCGGCATTGTGCCTTTTGTATTAAACTCGGTTGCTATTTCTGTGTTTCATCGTCAATAAGAAGGTCCCAGGGACACAGTAAACCTGAAGTGAAGCATCGGAATCTGAAACTGGACTCACAGGAGAGGTTCAAATCAGAGATAGTTAGAGTGTCAGTGCTTTTGTACTTAAGTCGGCATTGTGCCTTTTGTATTAAATTCGGATGCAATTTCTGTGTTTCATCGTCAATAAGAAGGTCCAAGGTATAACGGAAACCTGAAGTGAAGCATCGGAATTAAAACTGGACTCACAGGAGAGGTTCAAATCATAGAAAGTTAGAGTGTCAGTCGTCTTGTTTTTAAGTCGGCATTGTGCATTTTATATTAAATTCGGATGCAATTTCTGTGTTTCATCGTCAATAAGAAGGTACAAGAGATACAGTAAACCTGAAGTGAAGCATCGGAATCTAAAACTGGACTGACGGGAGAGGTTCAAATCATAGAAAATTAGAGTGTCAGTCGTCTTGTACTTAAGTCTGCATTGTGCCTTTTGTATTAAATTCGGATGCAATTTCTGTGTTTCATCGTCAATAACAAGGTCCAAGGGATACAGTAAACCTGAAGTGAAGCATCGGAATCTGAAACTGGACTCAAAGGAGAGGTTCACATCACAGAAAGTGAGAGCCTCAGTCCTCTTGTACTTGAGTCGGCATTGTGCCTTTTGTATTAAATTCGGATGCAATATCTGTGTTTCATCGTAAATAAGAAGGTACAAGGGATACAGTAAACCTGAAGTGAAGCATCGGAATCTAAAACTGCACTCACAGGATAGGTTCAAATCATAGAACGTGAGAGTGTCAGTCCTCTTTTACTGATGTCGGCATTGTGCTTTTTGTAATAAATTCGGATGCAATTTCTGTGTTTCATCGTCAATAAGAAGGTCCAAGGGATACAGTAAACCAGAAGTGAAGCATCAGAATCTAAAACTGGACTCACAGGACAGGTTCAAATCATAGAAAGTGAGAGTGTCAGTCATCTTGTACTTAAGTTGGCATTGTGCCTTTTGTATTAAATTCGGATGCAATTTCTGTGTTTCATCGTCAATAAGAAGGTCCAAGGGATACAGTAAACCTGAAGTGAAGCATCGGAATCTAAAACTGGACTCACAGGAGGGGTTCAAATCAAAGAAAGACAGAGTGTCAGTCCTCTTGTCCCTAAGTCGGCATTGTGCCTTTTGTATTAAATTCGGATGCAATTTCTGTGTTTCATCGTCAATAAGAAGGTCCAAGGTATAAAGGAAACCTGAAGTGAAGCATCGGAATCTAAAACTGGACTTATACGAGAGGTTCAAATCATAGAAAGTTAGAGTGTCAGTCCTCTTGTGCTTACGTCGGCATTGTGCCTCTTGTATTAAATTCGGTTGCCATTTCTGTGTTTCATCGTCAATAAGAAGGGCCCAGGGATACAGTAAACCTGAAGTGAAGCATCGGAATCTAAAACTGGACTCACAGGAGAGGTTCAAATCATAGATAGTTAGAGTGTCAGTCCTCTTGTACTTAAGTCGGCATTGTGCCTTTTGTATTAAATTCGGATGCAATTTCTGTGTTTCATCGTCAATAAAACGGTGCAAGGTATAACGGAAACCTAAAGTGAAGCATCGGAATTAAAACTGGACTCACTGGAGAGGTTCAAATCATAGAAAGAGAGAGTGTCATTCCTCTTGTTTTCAAGTCGGCAATGTGCCATTTGTATTTAATTCGGATCCAATTTCTGTGTTTCGTCGTCAATAAGATGGTCCAAGGGATACAGTAAACCTGAAGTGAAGCATCGGAACCTAAAACCGGACTCACAGGAGAGGATCAAATCATAGAAAATTAGAGTGTCAGTCGTCTTGTACTTAAGTCAGCATTGTGCCTTTTGTATTAAATTCGGATGCAATTTCTGTGTTTCATCGTCAATAAGACGGTCCAAGGTATAACGGAAACCTGAAGTGAAGCATCGGAATTAAAACTGGACTCACAGGAGAGGTTCAAATCATAGAATATTAGAGTGTCAGTCTTCTTGTACTTAAGTCGGCATTGTGCATTTTGTATCTAGTTCGGATGCAATTTCTGTGTTTCATCGTCAATTAGAAAGTCCAAGGGATACAGGAAACCTGAAGTGAAGCTTCGGAATCTAAAACTGGACTCACAGGAGAGGTTCAAATCATAGAAAGTTAGTGTGTCAGTCCTTTTGTACTTAATTCGGCATTGGGCCTTTTATATTAAATTCGGATGCAATTTCTGTGTTTCATCGTCAATAAGAATGTACAAGAGATTCAGTAAACCTGAAGCGAAGCTTTGGAATCTTAAACTGGACTCACAGGATAGGTTCAAATCATAGAAGGAGAGAGTGTCAGTCCTCTTGTACTTAAGTCGGCATTGTGCCTTTTGTATTAAATTCGGATGCAATTTCTGTGTTTCATCGTCAATAAGAAGGTCCAAGGGATACAGTAAACCTGAAGTGAAGCATCGGAATCTGAAACTGGACTCAAAGGAGAGGTTCATATCACAGAAAGTGAGAGTCTCAGTCCTCTTGTACTTAAGTCGGCAATGTGCCTTTTGTATTAAATTCGGATGCAGTATCTGTGTTTCATCGTCAATAAGAAGGTACAAGGGATACAGTAAACCTGAAGTGAAGCATCGGAATCTAAAACTAGACTCACAGGATAGGTTCAAATCATAGAACGTCAGAGTGTCAGTCCTATTTTACTGATGTCGGCATTGTCAATTTTGTAATAAATTCGGATGCAATTTCTGTGTTTCATCGTCAATAAGAAGGTCCAAGGGATACAGTAAACCTGAAGTGAAGCATCGGAATCTAAAACTGGACTCACAGGAGGGGTTCAAATCATAGAAAGACAGAGTGTCAGTCCTCTTGTACTTAAGTCGGCATTGTGCCTTTTGTATTAAATTCGGATGCAATTTCTGTGTTTCATCGTCGATAAGAAGGTCCAAGGTATAAAGGAAACCTGAAGTGAAGCATCGGAATCTAAAACTGGACTCATGCGAGAGGTTCAATTCATAGAAAGGTAGAGTGTCAGTCCTCTTGTACTTAAGTCGGCATTGTGCATTTTGTATTAAATTCGGATGCTATTTCTTTGTTTCATCGTCAGTAAGAAGGTACAAGAGATACAGTAAACCTCAAGTGAAGCATCGGAATCGAAAACTGGACTAACATTAGAGGTTCAAATCATAGAAAGTGAGAGTGTCGGTCCTCTTGTACTTAAGTCGGCATTGTGCCTCGTGTATTAAATTCGGATGCAGTTTCTGTGTTTCATCGTCAATAAGAAGGTCCAAGGGATACAGTAAACCTGAAGTGAAGCATCGGAATCTAAAATTGGACTTAAAGGAGTGGTTCAAATCATAGGAAGTTAGAGTGTCAGTCCTCTTTTACTGAAGTCGGCATTGTGCCTTTTGTATTAAATTCGGATGCAATTTCTGTGTTTCATCGGTAATAAGAAGGTCCAAGGGATACAGTAAACCTGAAGTGAAGCATCGGAATCTAAAACTGAACCCACAGGACAGGTTCAAATCATAGAAAGTCAGAGTGTCAGTCTTCTTGTACTTACGTCGGCATTGTGCCTCTTGTATTAAATTCGGTTGCAATTTCAGTGTTTCATCGTCAATAAGAAGGTCCCAGGAATACTGTAAACCTGAAGTGAAGCATCGGAATCTAAAACTGGACTCACAGGAGAGGTTCAAATTATAGAAAGTGAGGGTGTCAGTCCTCTTGTACTTAAGTCGGCATTGGGCATTTTGTATTAAATTCGGATCCAATTTCTGTGTTTCACCGTCAATAAGATGGTCCAATGGATACAGTAAACCTGAAGTGAAGCATCGGAATCTAAAACTGGACTCATAGGAGAGGTTCAAATAATAGAAAGTTAGAGTGTCAGTCCTCTTGTACTTAAGTCGGCATTGTGCCTTTTGTATTAAATTCGGATGCAATTTCTGTGTTTCATCGTCAATAAGAAGGTCCAAGGTATAAAGGAAACCTGAAGTGAAGCATCGGAAACTAAACCTATACTCATACGAGAGGTTCAAATCATAGATAGTGAGAGTGTCAGTCCTCATGTACTTAAGTCGGCATTGTGCCTTTTGCATTAAATTCGGATGCAATTTCTGTGTTTCATCGTTAATAAGAAGGTCCTAGGGATACAGTGAACCTGAAGTGAGGCATCGGAATCTAAAACTGGACTCACAGGAGAGGTTCAAATCATAGAAAGTGAGAGTGTCAGTCCTCCTTTACTGAAGGCGGCATTGTGACTTTTGTATTAAATTCGGATGCAATTTTTGTGTTTCATCGTCAATAAGTTGGTCAAAGGGATACAGTAAACCTGAAGTGAAGCATCGGAATCTAAAACTGGACCCACAGGACAGGTTCAAATCATAGAAAGTGAGAGTGTCAGTCCTCTTGTACTTACGTCGGCAGTGTGCCTCCTGTATTAAATTCGGTTGCAATTTCTGCGTTTCATCGTCAATAAGAAGGTCCCAGGGATACAGTAAACCTGAAGTCAAGCATCGGAATCTAAAACTGGACTCACAGGAGAGGTTCAAATCATAGATAGTTAGAGTGTCTATCCTCTTGTACTTAAGTCGGCATTGTGCCTTTTGTATTAAATTCGGATGCAATTTCTGTGTTTCATCGTCAATAAGACGGTCCAAGGTATAACAGAAACCTGAAGTGAAGCATCGGAATTAAAACTGGACTCACTGGAGAGGTTCAAATCATAGAAAGTGAGAGTGTCATTCCTCTTGTTTTCAAGTCGGCATTGTGCCTTTTGTATTTAATTCGGATCCAATTTCTGTGTTTCGTCGTCAATGAGATGGTCCAAGGGATACAGTAAACCCGAAGTAAAGCATCGGAATCTAAAAGCGGACTCACAGGAGAGGTTCAAATCATAGAAAGTTAGAGTGTCAGTCGTCTTGTACTTAAGTCAGCATTGTGCCTTTTGTATTAAATTCGGATGCAATTTCTGTGTTTCATCGTCAATAAGAAGGTCCAAGGTATACAGTAAACCTGAAGTGAAGCATCGGAATCTAAAACTGAACTCACAGGAGAGGTTCAAATCATCGAAAGACAGAGTGTCAGTTCGCTTGTACTTAAGTCGGCATTGTGATTTTTGTATTAAATTCGGATGCAATTTCTGTGCTTCATCGTCAATAAGAAAGTCCTAGGGATACAGTAACCCTGAAGTGAAGCATCGGAATCCAAAACTGGACTCACAGGAAAGGTTCAAATCATAGAAAATTTGTGTGTCAGTCCTCTTGTACCTAATTCGGCATTGTGCCTTTTGTATTACATTTGGATGCAATTTCTGTGTTTCGTCGTTAATAAGAAGGTCCTAGGGATACAGTGAACCTGAAGTGAGGCATCGGAATCAAAACTGGACTCACAGGAGAGGTTCAAATCATAGAAAGTAAGAGTGTCAGTCCTCTTGTACGTAAGTTGGCATTGTGACTTTTGTATTAAATTCGGATGCAATTTCTGTGTTTCATCGTCAATAAGAAGGTCCAAGGTATAAAGGAAACCTGAAGTGAAGCATCGGAATCTAAAACTGGACTCATAGGAGAGGTTCAAATCATAGAAAGTTAGAGTGTCAGTCCTCTTGTACTTAAGTCGGCATTGTGCATTTTGTATTAAATTCGGATGCTATTTCTTTGTTTCATCGTCAATA
The DNA here is from genome assembly GCF_021461395.2 of Schistocerca americana. Lineage (NCBI taxonomy): Eukaryota > Metazoa > Arthropoda > Insecta > Orthoptera > Acrididae > Schistocerca > Schistocerca americana. The sequence continues at coordinate 4,772,708 of NW_025725917.1, read as the reverse complement.
AGAAGGTCCAAGGTATAAAGGAAACCTGAAGTGAAGCATCGGATCTAAAAACTGGACTCACAGGAGATATTCAAATCATAGAAAGTGAGAGTGTCAGTCGTCTTGTACTTAAGACGGCATTGTGCCTTTTGTATTAAATTCGGATGCAATTTCTGTGTTTCATCGTAAATAGGAGGGTCGAAGGTACACAGTGTACCTGAAGTGAAGCATCGGAATCTAAAACTGGACCCACAGGACAGGCTCAAATTATAGAAAGTGAGAGTGTCAGTCCTCTTGTACTTACGTCGGCATTGTGCCTCTTGTATTAAATTCGGTTGCACTTTCTGTGTATCATCGTCAATAAGAAGGTCCCAGGGATACAGTAAACCTGAAGTGAAGCATCGGAATCTAAAACAGGACCCACAGGACAGGTTCAAATCATAGAAAGTTAGAGTGTCAGTCCTCTTGTACTTAAGTCGGCATTGTGCCTTTTGTATTAATTTGGGATGCAATTTCTGTGTTTCATCGTCAGTAAGAAGGTCCAAGGGATACTGTAAACCTGAAGTGAAGCATCGGAATCTAAAACTGGACCCACAGGACAGGTTCAAATCATAGAAAGTGAGAGTGTCAGTCCTCTTGTACTTACGTCGGCATTGCGCCTTTTGTATTAAATTCGGATATAATTTCTGTGTTTCATCGTCAGTAAGAAGGTCCAAGGTATACAGTAAACCTTAAGTGAAGAATCGGAATCTAAAACTGGACTCACAGGAGGGGTTCAAATCATAGAAAGACAGAGTGTCAGTCCTCTTGTACTTAAGTCGGCATTGTGCCTTTTGTATTAAATTTGGATGCAATTTCTGTCTTTCATCGTCAATAAGAAGGTCCAAGGTATAAAGAAAACCTGAAGTGAAGCATCGGAGTCTAAAACTGGACTCATAGGAGAGGTTCAAATCATAGAAAGTTAGAGTGTCAGTCCTCTTGTACTTAAGTCGGCATTGGGCATTTTGTATAAAATTGGGATGCTATTTCTTTGTTTCATCGTCAATAAGAAGGTACAAGGGATACAGTAAACCTCAAGTGAAGCATCGGAATCTAAAACTGGACTAACAGGAGAGGTTCAGATCATAGAAAGTGAGAGTGTCAGTCCTCTTGTACTTAAGTTGGCATTGTGCCTTATGTATTAAGTTCGGATGCAATATCTGTGTTTCATCGTCAATAAGAAGGTCCAAGAGATACAGTAAACCAGAAGTGAAGCATCGTAATCTAAAATTGGACTTAAAGGAGTGGTTCAAATCTTAGAAAGTTAGAGTGTCAGTCCTCTTTTACTGAAGTCGGCATTGTGCCTTTTGTATTAAATTCAAATGCAATTTCTGTGTTTCATCGTCAATAAGAAGGTCAAAGGGATACAGTAAACCTGAAGTGAAGCATCGGAATCTAAAACTGGACCCACAGGACAGGTTCAAATCATAGAAAGTTAGAGTGTCAGTCGTCTTGTACTTAAGTCTGCATTGTGCCTTTTGTATTAAATTCGGATGCAATTTCTGTGTTTCATCCTCAATAACAAGGTCCAAGGGATACAGTAAACCTGAAGTGAGGCATCGGGATCTGAAACTGGACTCAAAGGAGAGGTTCACATCACAGAAAGTGAGAGCCTCAGTCCTCTTGTACTTGAGTCGGCATTGTGCCTTTTGTATTAAATTCGGATGCAATTACTGTGTTTCATCGTCAATAAGAAGGTCCAAGGTATAACGGAAACCTGAAGTGAAGCATCGGAATTAAAACTGGACTCACAGGAGAGGTTCAAATCATAGAAAGTTAGAGTGTCAGTCGTCTTGTTTTTAAGTCGGCATTGTGCATTTTATATTAAATTCGGATGCAATTTCTGTGTTTCATCGTCAATAAGAAGGTACAAGAGATACAGTAAACCTGAAGTGAAGCATCGGAATCTAAAACTGGACTGACGGGAGAGGTTCAAATCATAGAAAATTAGAGTGTCAGTCGTCTTGTACTTAAGTCTGCATTGTGCCTTTTGTATTAAATTCGGATGCAATTTCTGTGTTTCATCGTCAATAACAAGGTCCAAGGGATACAGTAAACCTGAAGTGAAGCATCGGAATCTGAAACTGGACTCAAAGGAGAGGTTCACATCACAGAAAGTGAGAGCCTCAGTCCTCTTGTACTTGAGTCGGCATTGTGCCTTTTGTATTAAATTCGGATGCAATATCTGTGTTTCATCGTAAATAAGAAGGTACAAGGGATACAGTAAACCTGAAGTGAAGCATCGGAATCTAAAACTGCACTCACAGGATAGGTTCAAATCATAGAACGTGAGAGTGTCAGTCCTCTTTTACTGATGTCGGGTTTGTGCTTTTTGTAATAAATTCGGATGCAATTTCTGTGTTTCATCGTCAATAAGAAGGTCCAAGGGATACAGTAAACCAGAAGTGAAGCATCAGAATCTAAAACTTGACTCACAGGACAGGTTCAAATCATAGAAAGTGAGAGTGTCAGTCATCTTGTACTTAAGTTGGCATTGTGCCTTTTGTATTAAATTCGGATGCAATTTCTGTGTTTCATCGTCAATAAGAAGGTCCAAGGGATACAGTAAACCTGAAGTGAAGCATCGGAATCTAAAACTGGACTCACAGGAGGGGTTCAAATCAAAGAAAGACAGAGTGTCAGTCCTCTTGTCCCTAAGTCGGCATTGTGCCTTTTGTATTAAATTCGGATGCAATTTCTGTGTTTCATCGTCAATAAGAAGGTCCAAGGTATAAAGGAAACCTGAAGTGAAGCATCGGAATCTAAAACTGGACTTATACGAGAGGTTCAAATCATAGAAAGTTAGAGTGTCAGTCCTCTTGTGCTTACGTCGGCATTGTGCCTCTTGTATTAAATTCGGTTGCCATTTCTGTGTTTCATCGTCAATAAGAAGGGCCCAGGGATACAGTAAACCTGAAGTGAAGCATCGGAATCTAAAACTGGACTCACAGGAGAGGTTCAAATCATAGATAGTTAGAGTGTCAGTCCTCTTGTACTTAAGTCGGCATTGTGCCTTTTGTATTAAATTCGGATGCAATTTCTGTGTTTCATCGTCAATAAAACGGTGCAAGGTATAACGGAAACCTAAAGTGAAGCATCGGAATTAAAACTGGACTCACTGGCGAGGTTCAAATCATAGAAAGAGAGAGTGTCATTCCTCTTGTTTTCAAGTCGGCATTGTGCCATTTGTATTTAATTCGGATCCAATTTCTGTGTTTCGTCGTCAATAAGATGGTCCAAGGGATACAGTAAACCTGAAGTGAAGCATCGGAACCTAAAACCGGACTCACAGGAGAGGATCAAATCATAGAAAGTTAGAGTGTCAGTCGTCTTGTACTTAAGTCAGCATTGTGCCTTTTGTATTAAATTCGGATGCAATTTCTGTGTATCATCGTCAATAAGAACGTCCAAGGTATACAGTAAACCTGAAGTGAAGCATCGGAATCTAAAACTGGACTCACAGGAGAGGTTCAAATCATCGAAAGACAGAGCGTCAGTCCACTTGCACTTAAGTCGGCATTGTGCTTTTTGTATTAAATTCGGATGCAATTTCTGTGTTTCATCGTCAATAAGAAAGTCCAAGGGATACAGTAAACCTGAAGTGAAGCATCGGAATCCAAAACTCGACTCACAGGAGAGGTTCAAATCATAGAAAATTTGTGTGTCAGCCCTCTTGTACCTAATTCGGCATTGGGCCTTTTATATTAAATTCGGATGCTATTTCTGTGTTTCGTCGTTAATAAGTAGGTCCTAGGGATACAGTGAACCTGAAGTGAGGCATCGGAATCAAAACTGGACTCACAGGAGAGGTTCAAATCATAGAAAGTAAGAGTGTCAGTCCTCTTGTACGTAAGTTGGCATTGTGACTTTTGTATTAAATTCGGATGCAATTTCTGTGTTTCATCGTCAATAAGAAGGTCCAAGGTATAAAGGAAACCTGAAGTGAAGCATCGGAATCTAAAACTGGACTCATAGGAGAGGTTCAAATCATAGAAAGTTAGAGTGTCAGTCCTCTTGTACTTAAGTCGGCATTGTGCATTTTGTATTAAATTCGGATGCTATTTCTTTGTTTCATCGTCAATAAGAAGGTCCAAGGTATAAAGGAAACCTGAAGTGAAGCATCGGATCTAAAAACTGAACTCACAGGAGATATTCAAATCATAGAAAGTGAGAGTGTCAGTCGTCTTGTACTTAAGACGGCATTGTGCCTTTTGTATTAAATTCGGATGCAATTTCTGTGTTTCATCGTAAATAGGAGGGTCGAAGGTACACAGTGTACCTGAAATGAAGCATCGGAATCTAAAACTGGACCCACAGGACAGGCTCAAATCATAGAAAGTGAGAGTGTCAGTCCTCTTGTACTTACGTCGGCATTGTGCCTCTTGTATTAAATTCGGTTGCAATTTCTGTGTATCATCGTCAATAAGAAGGTCCCAGGGATACAGTAAACCTGAAGTGAAGCATCGGAATCTAAAACTGGACCCACAGGCCAGGTTCAAATCATAGAAAGTTAGAGTGTCAGTCCTCTTGTACTTAAGTCGGCATTGTGCCTTTTGTATTAATTTGGGATGCAATTTCTGTGTTTCATCGTCAGTAAGAAGGTCCAAGGGATACTGTAAACCTGAAGTGAAGCATCGGAATCTAAAACTGGACCCACAGGACAGGTTCAAATCATAGAAAGTGAGAGTGTCAGTCCTCTTGTACTTACGTCGGCATTGCGCCTTTTGTATTAAATTCGGATACAATTTCTGTGTTTCATCGTCAGTAAGAAGGTCCAAGGTATACAGTAAACCTTGAGTGAAGAATCGGAATCTAAAACTGGACTCACAGGAGGGGTTCAAATCATAGAAAGACAGAGTGTCAGTCCTCTTGTACTTAAGTCGGCATTGTGCCTTTTGTATTAAATTTGGATGCAATTTCTGTGTTTCATCGTCAATAAGAAGGTCCAAGGTATAAAGAAAACCTGAAGTGAAGCATCGGAATCTAAAACTGGACTCATAGGAGAGGTTCAAAGCATAGAAAGTTAGAGTGTCAGTCCTCTTGTACTTAAGTCGGCATTGTGCATTTTGTATTAAATTGGGATGCTATTTCTTTGTTTCATCGTCAATAAGAAGGTACAAGGGATACAGTAAACCTCAAGTGAAGCATCGGAATCTAAAACTGGACTAACAGGAGAGGTTCAGATCATAGAAAGTGAGAGTGTCAGTCCTCTTGTACTTAAGTTGGCATTGTGCCTTATGTATTAAGTTCGGATGCAATATCTGTGTTTCATCGTCAATAAGAAGGTCCAAGAGATACAGTAAACCAGAAGTGAAGCATCGTAATCTAAAATTGGACTTAAAGGAGTGGTTCAAATCTTAGAAAGTTAGAGTGTCAGTCCTCTTTTACTGAAGTCGGCATTGTGCCTTTTGTATTAAATTCAAATGCAATTTCTGTGTTTCATCGTCATTAAGAAGGTCAAAGGGATACATTAAACCTGAAGTGAAGCACCGGAATCTAAAACTGGACCCACAGGACAGGTTCAAATCATAGAAAGTGAGAGTGTCAGTCCTCTTGTACTTACGTCGGCATTGTGCCTTTTGTATTAAATTCGGTTGCTATTTCTGTGTTTCATCGTCAATAAGAAGGTCCCAGGGACACAGTAAACCTGAAGTGAAGCATCGGAATCTAAAACTGGACTCACAGGAGAGGTTCAAATCATAGATAGTTAGAGTGTCAGTGCTTTTGTACTTAAGTCGGCATTGTGCCTTTTGTATTAAATTGGGATGCAATTTCTGTGTTTCATCGTCAATCAGAAGGTACAAGGTATAACGGAAACCTGAAGTGAAGCATCGGAATTAAAACTGGACTCGCAGAAGAGGTTCAAATCATATAAAGTTAGAGTTTCAGACGTCTTGTTTTTAAGTCGGCATTGTTCATTTTATATTAAATTCGGATGCAATTTCTGTGTTTCATCGTCAATAAGAAGGTACAAGAGATACAGTAAACCTGAAGTGAAGCATCGGAATCTAAAACTGGACTGACGGGAGAGGTTCAAATCATAGAAAGTTAGAGTGTCAGTCGTCTTGTACTTAAGTCTGCATTGTGCCTTTTGTATTAAATTCGGATGCAATTTCTGTGTTTCATCCTCAATAACAAGGTCCAAGGGATACAGTAAACCTGAAGTGAAGCATCGGGATCTGAAACTGGACTCAAAGGAGAGGTTCACATCACAGAAAGTGAGAGCCTCAGTCCTCTTGTACTTGAGTCGGCATTGTGCCTTTTGTATTAAATTCGGATGCAATTACTGTGTTTCATCGTCAATAAGAAGGTCCAAGGTATAACGGAAACCTGAAGTGAAGCATCGGAATTAAAACTGGACTCACAGGAGAGGTTCAAATCATAGAAAGTTAGAGTGTCAGTCGTCTTGTTTTTAAGTCGGCATTGTGCATTTTATATTAAATTCGGATGCAATTTCTGTGTTTCCTCGTCAATAAGAAGGTACAAGAGATACAGTAAACCTGAAGTGAAGCATCGGAATCTAAAACTGGACTGACGGGAGAGGTTCAAATCATAGAAAATTAGAGTGTCGGTCGTCTTGTACTTAAGTCTGCATTGTGCCTTTTGTATTAAATTCGGATGCAATTTCTGTGTTTCATCGTCAATAACAAGGTCCAAGGGATACAGTAAACCTGAAGTGAAGCATCGGAAACTGAAACTGGACTCAAAGGAGAGGTTCACATCACAGAAAGTGAGAGCCTCAGTCCTCTTGTACTTGAGTCGGCATTGTGCCTTTTGTATTAAATTCGGATGCAATATCTGTGTTTCATCGTAAATAAGAAGGTACAAGGGATACAGTAAACCTGAAGTGAAGCATCGGAATCTAAAACTGCACTCACAGGATAGGTTCAAATCATAGAACGAGAGAGTGTCAGTCCTCTTTTACTGATGTCGGCATTGTGCTTTTTGTAATAAATTCGGATGCAATTTCTGTGTTTCATCGTCAATAAGAAGGTCCAAGGGATACAGTAAACCAGAAGTGAAGCATCAGAATCTAAAACTGGACTCACAGGACAGGTTCAAATCATAGAAAGTGAGAGTGTCAGTCATCTTGTACTTAAGTTGGCATTGTGCCTTTTGTATTAAATTCGGATGCAATTTCTGTGTTTCATCGTCAATAAGAAGGTCCAAGGGATACAGTAAACCTGAAGTGAAGCATCGGAATCTAAAACTGGACTCACAGGAGGGGTTCAAATCAAAGAAAGACAGAGTGTCAGTCCTCTTGTCCCTAAGTCGGCATTGTGCCTTTTGTATTAAATTCGGATGCAATTTCTGTGTTTCATCGTCAATAAGAAGGTCCAAGGTATAAAGGAAACCTGAAGTGAAGCATCGGAATCTAAAACTGGACTTATACGAGAGGTTCAAATCATAGAAAGTTAGAGTGTCAGTCCTCTTGTGCTTACGTCGGCATTGTGCCTCTTGTATTAAATTCGGTTGCCATTTCTGTGTTTCATCGTCAATAAGAAGGGCCCAGGGATACAGTAAACCTGAAGTGAAGCATCGGAATCTAAAACTGGACTCACAGGAGAGGTTCAAATCATAGATAGTTAGAGTGTCAGTCCTCTTGTACTTAAGTCGGCATTGTGCCTTTTGTATTAAATTCGGATGCAATTTCTGTGTTTCATCGTCAATAAGACGGTGCAAGGTATAACGGAAACCTAAAGTGAAGCATCGGAATTAAAACTGGACTCACTGGAGAGGTTCAAATCATAGAAAGAGAGAGTGTCATTCCTCTTGTTTTCAAGTCGGCATTGTGCCAATTGTATTTAATTCGGATCCAATTTCTGTGTTTCGTCGTCAATAAGATGGTCCAAGGGATACAGTAAACCTGAAGTGAAGCATCGGAACCTAAAACCGGACTCACAGGAGAGGATCAAATCATAGAAAGTTAGAGTGTCAGTCGTCTTGTACTTAAGTCAGCATTGTGCCTTTTGTATTAAATTCGGATGCAATTTCTGTGTATCATCGTCAATAAGAACGTCCAAGGTATACAGTAAACCTGAAGTGAAGCATCGGAATCTAAAACTGGACTCACAGGAGAGGTTCAAATCATCGAAAGACAGAGCGTCAGTCCACTTGCACTTAAGTCGGCATTGTGCTTTTTGTATTAAATTCGGATAAAATTTCTGTGTTTCATCGTCAATAAGAAAGTCCAAGGGATACAGTAAACCTGAAGTGAAGCATCGGAATCCAAAACTGGACTCACAGGAGACGTTCAAATCATAGAAAATTTGTGTGTCAGCCCTCTTGTACCTAATTCGGCATTGGGCCTTTTATATTAAATTCGGATGCTATTTCTGTGTTTCATCGTCAATAAGAACGTACAAGGGATACAGTAAACCTGAAGTGAAGTATCCGAATCTAAAACTGGACTCACAGGAGAGGTTCAAATCATATATAGTGAGAGTGTCTGTCCTCTTGTACTTAAGTCGGCATTGTGCCTTTTGTATTAAATTCGGATGCAATTTCTGTGTTTCATCGTCAATTAGAAGGTCCAAGGATTACAGTAAACCTGAAGTGAAGCATCGGAATCTAAAACTGGACACACAAGAGAGGTTCAAATCATAGAAAGTTAGAGTGTCAGACCTCTTGTACTTAAGTCGGCATTGTGCATTTTGTATTAAATTCGGATGCTATTTACTTGTTTCATCGTCAATAAGAAGATACAAGGGATACAGTAAACCTCAAATGAAGCATCGGAATCTAAAACTGGACTAACAGGAGAGGTTCAGATCATAGAAATTGAGAGTGTCAGTCCTCTTGTACTGAAGTCGGCATTGTGCCTTTTGTATTAAAATCGGATGCAATTTCTGTGTTTCATCGTCCATAAGAAGGTCCAAGGGATACAGTAAACCTGAAGTGAAGCATCGGAATCTAAAATTGGACTTAAAGGAGTGGTTCAAATCATAGAAAGTTAGAGCGTCAGTCCTCTTTTACTGATGTCGGCATTGTGCCTTTTGTATTAAATTCGGATGCAATTTCTGTGTTTCATCGTCAATAAGAAGGTCCAAGGGATACAGTAAACCTGAAGTGAAGCATCGGAATCTAAAACTGGACCCACAGGACAGGTTCAAATCATAGAAAGTGAGAGTGTCAGTCCCCTTGTACTTACGTCGGCATTGTGCCTTTTGTATTAATTTCGGTTGCAATTTCTGTGTTTCATCGTCAATAAGATGGTCCCAGGGATACAGTAAACGTGAAGTGATGCATCGGAATCTAAAACTGCACTCACAGGAGAGGTTCAAATCATAGATAGTTAGAGTGTCAGTCCTCTTGTACTTAAGTCGGCATTGTGCCTTTTGTATTAAATTCGGATGCTATTTCTGTGTTTCATCGTCAATAAGAAGGTCCAAGGTATTACGGAAACCTGAAGTGAAGCATCTGAATCTAAACCTGTACTCACAGGAGAGGTTAAATCATAGATAGTTAGAGTGTCAGTCCTTTTGTACTTTAGTCGGCATTGTGCCTTTTGTATTAAATTCGGATGCAATTTCTGTGTTTCATCGTCTATAAGAAGGTCCAAGGTATAACGGAAACCTGGAGTGAAGCATCGGAATTAAAACTGGACTCACAGGAGAGGTTCAAATCATAGAAAGTGAGAGTGTCATTCCTCTTGTTTTCAAGTCGGCATTGTGCCTTTTGTATTAAATTCGGATGCAATTTCTGTGTTTCATCGTCAATAAGAAGGTCCAAGGTATACAGGAAACCTGAAGTGAAGCATCGGAATCTAAAACTGGACTCACAGGAGAGGTTCAAATCATAGAAAGTTAGTGTGTCGGTCCTCTTGTACTTAATTCGGCACTGGGCCTTTTATATTAAATTCGGTTGCAATTTCTGTGTTTCATCGTCAACAAGAAGGTACAAGGGATACAGTAAACCTGAAGTGAAGCATCGGAATCTAAAACTGGACTCACAGGATACGTTCAAATCATAGAAAGTGAGTGTTTCAGTCCTCGTTTACTTAAGTCGGCCTTGTGCCTTTTATATCAAATTCGGATGCAATTTCTGTGTTTCTTCGTCAATTAGAAGGTCCAAGGTATACAGGAAACCTAAAGTGAAGCATCGGAATCTAAAACTGGACTCACAGGAGAGATTCAAACCATAGAAAGTTAGTGTGTCAGTCCTCTTGTACTTAATTCGGCATTGTTCCTTTTATATTAAATTCGGATGAAATTTCTGTGTTTCATCGTCAATAAGAAGGTACAAGGGATACAAGAAAACCTGAAGCGAAGCATCGGAATCTTAAACTGGACTCACAGGAGAGGTTCAAATCATAGAAGGTGAGTGTGTCAGTCCTCTTGTACTTAAGTCGGCATTGTGCCTTTTGTATTAAATTCGGTTGCAATTTCTGTGTTTCATCGTCAATAAGAAGGTCCAAGGTATAACGGAAACCTGAAGTGAAGCATCGGAATCTAAAACTGGACTCACAGGAGAGGTTCAAATCATAGAAAGTTAGAGTGTCAGTCCTCTTGTACTTAAGTCGGCATTGTGCATTTTGTATTAAATTCGGATGCTATTTCTTTGTTTCATCGTCAATAAGAAGGTCCAAGGTATAAAGGAAACCTGAAGTGAAGCATCGGATCTAAAAACTGGACTCACAGGAGATATTCAAATCATAGAAAGTGAGAGTGTCAGTCGTCTTGTACTTAAGACGGCATTGTGCCTTTTGTATTAAATTCGGATGCAATTTCTGTGTTTCATCGTAAATAGGAGGGTCGAAGGTACACAGTATACCTGAAGTGAAGCATCGGAATCTAAAACTGGACCCACAGGACAGGCTCAAATCATAGAAAGTGAGAGTGTCAGTCCTCTTGTACTTACGTCGGCATTGTGCCTCTTGTATTAAATTCGGTTGCAATTTCTTTGTATCATCGTCAATAAGAAGGTCCCAGGGATACAGTAAACCTGAAGTAAAGCATCGGAATCTGAAACTGGACCCACAGGACAGGTTCAAATCATAGAAAGTTAGAGTGTCAGTCCTCTTGTACTTAAGTCGGCATTGTGCCTTTTGTATTAATTTGGGATGCAATTTCTGTGTTTCATCGTCAGTAAGAAGGTCCAAGGGATACTGTAAACCTGAAGTGAAGCATCGGAATCTAAAACTGGACCCACAGGACAGGTTCAAATCATAGAAAGTGAGAGTGTCAGTCCTCTTGTACTTACGTCGGCATTGCGCCTTTTGTATTAAATTCGGATACAATTTCTGTGTTTCATCGTCAGTAAGAAGGTCCAAGGTATACAGTAAACCTTAAGTGAAGAATCGGAATCTAAAACTGGACTCACAGGAGGGGTTCAAATCATAGGAAGACAGAGTGTCAGTCCTCTTGTACTTAAGTCGGCATTGTGTCTTTTGTATTAAATTTGGATGCAATTTCTGTGTTTCATCGTCAATAAGAAGGTCCAAGGTATAAAGAAAACCTGAAGTGAAGCATCGGAATCTAAAACTGGACTCATAGGAGAGGTTCAAATCATAGAAAGTTAGAGTGTCAGTCCTCTTGTACTTAAGTCGGCATTGTGCATTTTGTATTAAATTGGGATGCTATTTCTTTGTTTCATCGTCAATAAGAAGGTACAAGGGATACAGTAAACCTCAAGTGAAGCATCGGAATCTAAAACTGGACTAACAGGAGAGGTTCAGATCATAGAAAGTGAGAGTGTCAGTCCTTTTGTACTTAAGTTGGCATTGTGCCTTATGTATTAAGTTCGGATGCAATTTCTGTGTTTCATCGTCAATAAGAAGGTCCAAGGGATACAGTAAACCTGAAGTGAAGCATCGTAATCTAAAATTGGACTTAAAGGAGTGGTTCAAATCATAGAATGTTAGAGTGTCAGTCCTCTTTTACTGAAGTCGGCATTGTGCCTTTTGTATTAAATTCAAATGCAATTTCTGTGTTTCATCGTCAATAAGAAGGTCAAAGGGATACAGTAAACCTGAAGTGAAACATCGGAATCTAAAACTGGACCCACAGGACAGGTTCAAATCATAGAAAATGAGAGTGTCAGTCCTCTTGTACTTACGTCGGCATTGTGCCTTTTGTATTAAATTCGGTTGCTATTTCTGTGTTTCATCGTCAATAAGAAGGTCCCAGGGACACAGTAAACCTGAAGTGAAGCATCGGAATCTAAAACTGGACTCACAGGAGAGGTTCAAATCATAGATAGTTAGAGTGTCAGTGCTTTTGTACTTAAGTCGGCATTGTGCCTTTTGTATTAAATTCGGATGCAATTTCTGTGTTTCATCGTCAATAAGAAGGTCCAAGGTATAACGGAAACCTGAAGTGAAGCATCGGAATTAAAACTGGACTCGCAGGAGAGGTTCAAATCATATAAAGTTAGAGTGTCAGTCGTCTTGTTTTTAAGTCGGCATTGTGCATTTTATATTAAATTCGGATGCAATTTCTGTGTTTCATCGTCAATAAGAAGGTACAAGAGATACAGTAAACCTGAAGTGAAGCATCGGAATCTAAAACTGGACTGACGGGAGAGGTTCAAATCATAGAAAGTTAGAGTGTCAGTCGTCTTGTACTTAAGTCTGCATTGTGCCTTTTGTATTAAATTCGGATGCAATTTCTGTGTTTCATCCTCAATAACAAGGTCCAAGGGATACAGTAAACCTGAAGTGAAGCATCGGAATCTGAAACTGGACTCAAAGGAGAGGTTCACATCACAGAAAGTGAGAGCCTCAGTCCTCTTGTACTTGAGTCGGCATTGTGCCTTTTGTATTAAATTCGGATGCAATTACTGTGTTTCATCGTCAATAAGAAGGTCCAAGGTATAACGGAAACCTGAAGTGAAGCATCGGAATTAAAACTGGACTCACAGGAGAGGTTCAAATCATAGAAAGTTAGAGTGTCAGTCGTCTTGTTTTTAAGTCGGCATTGTGCATTTTGTATTAAATTCGGATGCAATTTCTGTGTTTCATCGTCAATAAGAAGGTACAAGAGGTACAGTAAACCTGAAGTGAAGCATCGGAATCTAAAACTGGACTGACGGGAGAGGTTCAAATCGTAGAAAATTAGAGTGTCAGTCGTCTTGTACTTAAGTCTGCATTGTGCCTTTTGTATTAAATTCGGATGCAATTTCTGTGTTTCATCGTCAATAACAAGGTCCAAGGGATACAGTAAACCTGAAGTGAAGCATCGGAATCTGAAACTGGACTCAAAGGAGAGGTTCACATCACAGAAAGTGAGAGCCTCAGTCCTCTTGTACTTGAGTCGGCATTGTGCCTTTTGTATTAAATTCGGAAGCAATATCTGTGTTTCATCGTAAATAAGAAGGTACAAGGGATACAGTAAACCTGAAGTGAAGCATCGGAATCTAAAACTGCACTCACAGGATAGGTTCAAATCATAGAACGTGAGAGTGTCAGTCCTCTTTTACTGATGTCGGCATTGTGCTTTTTGTTATAAATTCGGATGCAATTTCTGTGTTTCATCATCAATAAGAAGGTCCAAGGGATACAGTAAACCAGAATTGAAGCATCGGAATCTAAAACTGGCCTCACAGGACAGGTTCAAATCATAGAATGTGAGAGTGTCAGTCATCTTGTACTTAAGTTGGCATTGTGCCTTTTGTATTAAATTCGGATGCAATTTCTGTGTTTCATCGTCAATAAGAAGGGCCAAGGGATACAGTAAACCTGAAGTGAAGCATCGGAATCTAAAACTGGACTCACAGGAGGGGTTCAAATCAAAGAAAGACAGAGTGTCAGTCCTCTTGTCCCTAAGTCGGCATTGTGCCTTTTGTATTAAATTCGGATGCAATTTCTGTGTTTCATCGTCAATAAGAAGGTCCAAGGTATAAAGGAAACCTGAAGTGAAGCATCGGAATCTAAAACTGGACTTATACGAGAGGTTCAAATCATAGAAAGTTAGAGTGTCAGTCCTCTTGTGCTTACGTCGGCATTGTGCCACTTGTATTAAATTCGGTTGCCATTTCTGTGTTTCATCGTCAATAAGAAGGGCCCAGGGATACAGTAAACCTGAAGTGAAGCATCGGAATCTAAAACTGGACTCACAGGAGAGGTTAAAATCATAGATAGTTAGAGTGTCAGTCCTCTTGTACTTAAGTCGGCATTGTGCCTTTTGTATTAAATTCGGATGCAATTTCTGTGTTTCATCGTCAATAAGACGGTGCAAGGTATAACGGAAACCTAAAGTGAAGCATCGAAATTAAAACTGGACTAACTGGAGAGGTTCAAATCATAGAAAGAGAGAGTGTCATTCCTCTTGTTTTCAAGACGGCATTGTGCCATTTGTATTTAATTCGGATCCAATTTCTGTGTTTCGTCGTCAATAAGATTGTCCAAGGGATACAGTAAACCTGAAGTGAAGCATCGGAACCTAAAACCGGACTCACAGGAGAGGTTCAAATCATAGAAAGTTAGAGTGTCAGTCGTCTTGTACTTAAGTCAGCATTGTGCCTTTTGTATTAAATTCGGATGCAATTTCTGTGTATCATCTCCAATAAGAAGGTCCAAGGTATACAGTAAACCTGAAGTGAAGCATCAGAATCTAAAACTGGACTCACAGGAGAGGTTCAAATCATCGAAAGACAGAGTGTCAGTCCACTTGTACTTAAGTCGGCATTGTGCTTTTTGTATTAAATTCGGATGCAATTTCTGTGTTTCATCGTCAATAAGAAAGTCCAAGGGATACAGTAATCCTGAAGTGAAGCATCGGAATCCAAAACTGGACTTACAGGAGAGGTTCAAATCATAGAAAATTTGTGTGTCAGCCCTCTTGTACCTAATTCGGCATTGGGCCTTTTATATTAAATTCGGATGCTATTTCTGTGTTTCATCGTCAATAAGAAGGTACAAGGGATACAGTAAACCTGAAAAGAAGTATCCGAATCTAAAACTGGACTCACAGGAGAGGTTCAAATCATATATAGTGAGAGTGTCTGTCCTCTTGTACTTAAGTCGGCATTGTGCCTTTTGTATTAAATTCGGATGCAATTTCTGTGTTTCATCGTCAATAAGAAGTTCCAAGGGATACAGTAAACCTGAAGTGAAGCATCGGAATCTACAACTGGACACACAGGAGAGGTTCAAATCATAGAAAGTTAGAGTGTCAGTCCTCTTGTACTTAAGTCGGCATTGTGCATTTTGTATTAAATTCAGATGCTATTTCTTTGTTTCATCGTCAATAAGAAGGTCCAAGGTATAAAGGAAACCTGAAGTGAAGCATCGGATCTAAAAACTGGACTCACAGGAGATATTCAAATCATAGAAAGTGAGAGTGTCAGTCGTCTTGTACTTAAGACGGCATTGTGCCTTTTGTATTAAATTCGGATGCAATTTCTGTGTTTCATCGTAAATAGGAGGGTCGAAGGAACACAGTATACCTGAAGTGAAGCATCGGAATCTAAAACTGGACCCACAGGACAGGCTCAAATCATAGAAAGTGAGAGTGTCAGTCCTCTTGTACTTACGTCGGCATTGTGCCTCTTGTATTAAATTCGGTTGCAATTTCTGTGTATCATCGTCAATAAGAAGGTCCCAGGGATACAGTAAACCTGAAGTAAAGCATCGGAATCTGAAACTGGACCCACAGGACAGGTTCAAATCATAGAAAGTTAGAGTGTCAGTCCTCTTGTACTTAAGTCGGCATTGTGCCTTTTGTATTAATTTGGGATGCAATTTCTGTGTTTCATCGTCAGTAAGAAGGTCCAAGGGATACTGTAAACCTGAAGTGAAGCATCGGAATCTAAAACTGGACCCACAGGACAGGTTCAAATCATAGAAAGTGAGAGTGTCAGTCCTCTTGTACTTACGTCGGCATTGCGCCTTTTGTATTAAATTCGGATACAATTTCTGTGTTTCATCGTCAGTAAGAAGGTCCAAGGTATACAGTAAACCTTAAGTGAAGAATCGGAATCTAAAACTGGACTCACAGGAGGGGTTCAAATCATAGGAAGACAGAGTGTCAGTCCTCTTGTACTTAAGTCGGCATTGTGCCTTTTGTATTAAATTTGGATGCAATTTCTGTGTTTCATCGTCAATAAGAAGGTCCAAGGTATAAAGAAAACCTGAAGTGAAGCATCGGAATCTAAAACTGGACTCATAGGAGAGGTTCAAATCATAGAAAGTTAGAGTGTCAGTCCTCTTGTACTTAAGTTGGCATTGTGCATTTTGTATTAAATTGGGATGCTATTTCTTTGTTTCATCGTCAATAAGAAGGTACAAGGGATACAGTAAACCTCAAGTGAAGCATCGGAATCTAAAACTGGACTAACAGGAGAGGTTCAGATCATAGAAAGTGAGAGTGTCAGTCCTTTTGTACTTAAGTTGGCATTGTGACTTATGTATTAAGTTCGGATGCAATTTCTGTGTTTCATCGTCAATAAGAAGGTCCAAGGGATACAGTAAACCTGAAGTGAAGCATCGTAATCTAAAATTGGACTTAAAGGAGTGGTTCAAATCATAGAATGTTAGAGTGTCAGTCCTCTTTTACTGAAGTCGGCATTGTGCCTTTTGTATTAAATTCAAATGCAATTTCTGTGTTTCATCGTCAATAAGAAGGTCAAAGAGATACAGTAAACCTGAAGTGAAGCATCGGAATCTAAAACTGGACCCACAGGACAGGTTCAAATCATAGAAAATGAGAGTGTCTGTCCTCTTGTACTTACGTCGGCATTGTACCTTTTGTATTAAATTCGGTTGCTATTTCTGTGTTTCATCGTCAATAAGAAGGTCCCAGGGACACAGTAAACCTGAAGTGAAGCATCGGAATCTAAAACTGGACTCACAGGAGAGGTTCAAATCATAGATAGTTAGAGTGTCAGTGCTTTTGTACTTAAGTCGGCATTGTGCCTTTTGTATTAAATTCGGATGCAATTTCTGTGTTTCATCGTCAATAAGAAGGTCCAAGGTATAACGGAAACCTGAAGTGAAGCATCGGAATTAAAACTGGACTCGCAGGAGAGGTTCAAATCATATAAAGTTAGAGTGTCAGTCGTCTTGTTTTTAAGTCGGCATTGTGCATTTTATATTAAATTCGGATGCAATTTCTGTGTTTCATCGTCAATAAGAAGGTACAAGAGATACAGTAAACCTGAAGTGAAGCATCGGAATCTAAAACTGGACTGACGGGAGAGGTTCAAATCATAGAAAGTTAGAGTGTCAGTCGTCTTGTACTTAAGTCTGCATTGTGCCTTTTGTATTAAATTCGGATGCAATTTCTGTGTTTCATCCTCAATAACAAGGTCCAAGGGATACAGTAAACCTGAAGTGAAGCATCGGAATCTGAAACTGGACTCAAAGGAGAGGTTCACATCACAGAAAGTGAGAGCCTCAGTCCTCTTGTACTTGAGTCGGCATTGTGCCTTTTGTATTAAATTCGGATGCAATTACTGTGTTTCATCGTCAATAAGAAGGTCCAAGGTATAACGGAAACCTGAAGTGAAGCATCGGAATTAAAACTGGACTCACAGGAGAGGTTCAAATCATAGAAAGTTAGAGTGTCAGTCGTCTTGTTTTTAAGTCGGCATTGTGCATTTTGTATTAAATTCGGATGCAATTTCTGTGTTTCATCGTCAATAAGAAGGTACAAGAGATACAGTAAACCTAAAGTGAAGCATCGGAATCTAAAACTGGACTGACGGGAGAGGTTCAAATCATAGAAAATTAGAGTGTCAGTCGTCTTGTACTTAAGTCTGCATTGTGCCTTTTGTATTAAATTCGGATGCAATTTCTGTGTTTCGTCGTCAATAACAAGGTCCAAGGGATACAGTAAACCTGAAGTGAAGCATCGGAATCTGAAACTGGACTCAAAGGAGAGGTTCACATCACAGAAAGTGAGAGCCTCAGTCCTCTTGTACTTGAGTCGGCATTGTGCCTTTTGTATTAAATTCGGATGCAATATCTGTGTTTCATCGTAAATAAGAAGGTACAAGGGATACAGTAAACCTGAAGTGAAGCTTCGGAATCTAAAACTGCACTCACAGGATAGGTTCAAATCATAGAACGTGAGAGTGTCAGTCCTCTTTTACTGATGTCGGCATTGTGCTTTTTGTTATAAATTCGGATGCAATTTCTGTGTTTCATCATCAATAAGAAGGTCCAAGGGATACAGTAAACCAGAAGTGAAGCATCGGAATCTAAAACTGGCCTCACAGGACAGGTTCAAATCATAGAATGTGAGAGTGTCAGTCATCTTGTACTTAAGTTGGCATTGTGCCTTTTGTATTAAATTCGGATGCAATTTCTGTGTTTCATCGTCAATAAGAAGGGCCAAGGGATACAGTAAACCTGAAGTGAAGCATCGGAATCTAAAACTGGACTCACAGGAGGGGTTCAAATCAAAGAAAGACAGAGTGTCAGTCCTCTTGTCCCTAAGTCGGCATTGTGCCTTTTGTATTAAATTCGGATGCAATTTCTGTGTTTCATCGTCAATAAGAAGGTCCAAGGTATAAAGGAAACCTGAAGTGAAGCATCGGAATCTAAAACTGGACTTATACGAGAGGTTCAAATCATAGAAAGTTAGAGTGTCAGTCCTCTTGTGCTTACGTCGGCATTGTGCCACTTGTATTAAATTCGGTTGCCATTTCTGTGTTTCATCGTCAATAAGAAGGGCCCAGGGATACAGTAAACCTGAAGTGAAGCATCGGAATCTAAAACTGGACTCACAGGAGAGGTTAAAATCATAGATAGTTAGAGTGTCAGTCCTCTTGTACTTAAGTCGGCATTGTGCCTTTTGTATTAAATTCGGATGCAATTTCTGTGTTTCATCGTCAATAAGACGGTGCAAGGTATAACGGAAACCTAAAGTGAAGCATCGAAATTAAAACTGGACTCACTGGAGAGGTTCAAATCATAGAAAGAGAGAGTGTCATTCCTCTTGTTTTCAAGACGGCATTGTGCCATTTGTATTTAATTCGGATCCAATTTCTGTGTTTCGTCGTCAATAAGATTGTCCAAGGGATACAGTAAACCTGAAGTGAAGCATCGGAACCTAAAACCGGACTCACAGGAGAGGTTCAAATCATAGAAAGTTAGAGTGTCAGTCGTCTTGTACTTACGTCAGCAATGTGCCTTTTGTATTAAATTCGGATGCAATTTCTGTGTATCATCTCCAATAAGAAGGTCCAAGGTATACAGTAAACCTGAAGTGAAGCATCAGAATCTAAAACTGGACTCACAGGAGAGGTTCAAATCATCGAAAGACAGAGTGTCAGTCCACTTGTACTTAAGTCGGCATTGTGCTTTTTGTATTAAATTCGGATGCAATTTCTGTGTTTCATCGTCAATAAGAAAGTCCAAGGGATACAGTAATCCTGAAGTGAAGCATCGGAATCCAAAACTGGACTTACAGGAGAGGTTCAAATCATAGAAAATTTGTGTGTCAGCCCTCTTGTACCTAATTCGGCATTGGGCCTTTTATATTAAATTCGGATGCTATTTCTGTGTTTCATCGTCAATAAGAAGGTACAAGGGATACAGTAAACCTGAAAAGAAGTATCCGAATCTAAAACTGGACTCACAGGAGAGGTTCAAATCATATATAGTGAGAGTGTCTGTCCTCTTGTACTTAAGTCGGCATTGTGCCTTTTGTATTAAATTCGGATGCAATTTCTGTGTTTCATCGTCAATAAGAAGTTCCAAGGGATACAGTAAACCTGAAGTGAAGCATCGGAATCTACAACTGGACACACAGGAGAGGTTCAAATCATAGAAAGTTAGAGTGTCAGTCCTCTTGTACTTAAGTCGGCATTGTGCATTTTGTATTAAATTCAGATGCTATTTCTTTGTTTCATCGTCAATAAGAAGGTCCAAGGTATAAAGGAAACCTGAAGTGAAGCATCGGATCTAAAAACTGGACTCACAGGAGATATTCAAATCATAGAAAGTGAGAGTGTCAGTCGTCTTGTACTTAAGACGGCATTGTGCCTTTTGTATTAAATTCGGATGCAATTTCTGTGTTTCATCGTAAATAGGAGGGTCGAAGGAACACAGTATACCTGAAGTGAAGCATCGGAATCTAAAACTGGACCCACAGGACAGGCTCAAATCATAGAAAGTGAGAGTGTCAGTCCTCTTGTACTTACGTCGGCATTGTGCCTCTTGTATTAAATTCGGTTGCAATTTCTGTGTATCATCGTCAATAAGAAGGTCCCAGGGATACAGTAAACCTGAAGTAAAGCATCGGAATCTGAAACTGGACCCACAGGACAGGTTCAAATCATAGAAAGTTAGAGTGTCAGTCCTCTTGTACTTAAGTCGGCATTGTGCCTTTTGTATTAATTTGGGATGCAATTTCTGTGTTTCATCGTCAGTAAGAAGGTCCAAGGGATACTGTAAACCTGAAGTGAAGCATCGGAATCTAAAACTGGACCCACAGGACAGGTTCAAATCATAGAAAGTGAGAGTGTCAGTCCTCTTGTACTTACGTCGGCATTGCGCCTTTTGTATTAAATTCGGATACAATTTCTGTGTTTCATCGTCAGTAAGAAGGTCCAAGGTATACAGTAAACCTTAAGTGAAGAATCGGAATCTAAAACTGGACTCACAGGAGGGGTTCAAATCATAGGAAGACAGAGTGTCAGTCCTCTTGTACTTAAGTCGGCATTGTGCCTTTTGTATTAAATTTGGATGCAATTTCTGTGTTTCATCGTCAATAAGAAGGTCCAAGGTATAAAGAAAACCTGAAGTGAAGCATCGGAATCTAAAACTGGACTCATAGGAGAGGTTCAAATCATAGAAAGTTAGAGTGTCAGTCCTCTTGTACTTAAGTTGGCATTGTGCATTTTGTATTAAATTGGGATGCTATTTCTTTGTTTCATCGTCAATAAGAAGGTACAAGGGATACAGTAAACCTCAAGTGAAGCATCGGAATCTAAAACTGGACTAACAGGAGAGGTTCAGATCATAGAAAGTGAGAGTGTCAGTCCTTTTGTACTTAAGTTGGCATTGTGACTTATGTATTAAGTTCGGATGCAATTTCTGTGTTTCATCGTCAATAAGAAGGTCCAAGGGATACAGTAAACCTGAAGTGAAGCATCGTAATCTAAAATTGGACTTAAAGGAGTGGTTCAAATCATAGAATGTTAGAGTGTCAGTCCTCTTTTACTGAAGTCGGCATTGTGCCTTTTGTATTAAATTCAAATGCAATTTCTGTGTTTCATCGTCAATAAGAAGGTCAAAGAGATACAGTAAACCTGAAGTGAAGCATCGGAATCTAAAACTGGACCCACAGGACAGGTTCAAATCATAGAAAATGAGAGTGTCTGTCCTCTTGTACTTACGTCGGCATTGTACCTTTTGTATTAAATTCGGTTGCTATTTCTGTGTTTCATCGTCAATAAGAAGGTCCCAGGGACACAGTAAACCTGAAGTGAAGCATCGGAATCTAAAACTGGACTCACAGGAGAGGTTCAAATCATAGATAGTTAGAGTGTCAGTGCTTTTGTACTTAAGTCGGCATTGTGCCTTTTGTATTAAATTCGGATGCAATTTCTGTGTTTCATCGTCAATAAGAAGGTCCAAGGTATAACGGAAACCTGAAGTGAAGCATCGGAATTAAAACTGGACTCGCAGGAGAGGTTCAAATCATATAAAGTTAGAGTGTCAGTCGTCTTGTTTTTAAGTCGGCATTGTGCATTTTATATTAAATTCGGATGCAATTTCTGTGTTTCATCGTCAATAAGAAGGTACAAGAGATACAGTAAACCTGAAGTGAAGCATCGGAATCTAAAACTGGACTGACGGGAGAGGTTCAAATCATAGAAAGTTAGAGTGTCAGTCGTCTTGTACTTAAGTCTGCATTGTGCCTTTTGTATTAAATTCGGATGCAATTTCTGTGTTTCATCCTCAATAACAAGGTCCAAGGGATACAGTAAACCTGAAGTGAAGCATCGGAATCTGAAACTGGACTCAAAGGAGAGGTTCACATCACAGAAAGTGAGAGCCTCATTCCTCTTGTACTTGAGTCGGCATTGTGCCTTTTGTATTAAATTCGGATGCAATTACTGTGTTTCATCGTCAATAAGAAGGTCCAAGGTATAACGGAAACCTGAAGTGAAGCATCGGAATTAAAACTGGACTCACAGGAGAGGTTCAAATCATAGAAAGTTAGAGTGTCAGTCGTCTTGTTTTTAAGTCGGCATTGTGCATTTTGTATTAAATTCGGATGCAATTTCTGTGTTTCATCGTCAATAAGAAGGTACAAGAGATACAGTAAACCTAAAGTGAAGCATCGGAATCTAAAACTGGACTGACGGGAGAGGTTCAAATCATAGAAAATTAGAGTGTCAGTCGTCTTGTACTTAAGTCTGCATTGTGCCTTTTGTATTAAATTCGGATGCAATTTCTGTGTTTCGTCGTCAATAACAAGGTCCAAAGGATACAGTAAACCTGAAGTGAAGCATCGGAATCTGAAACTGGACTCAAAGGAGAGGTTCACATCACAGAAAGTGAGAGCCTCAGTCCTCTTGTACTTGAGTCGGCATTGTGCCTTTTGTATTAAATTCGGATGCAATATCTGTGTTTCATCGTAAATAAGAAGGTACAAGGGATACAGTAAACCTGAAGTGAAGCTTCGGAATCTAAAACTGCACTCACAGGATAGGTTCAAATCATAGAACGTGAGAGTGTCAGTCCTCTTTTACTGATGTCGGCATTGTGCTTTTTGTTATAAATTCGGATGCAATTTCTGTGTTTCATCATCAATAAGAAGGTCCAAGGGATACAGTAAACCAGAAGTGAAGCATCGGAATCTAAAACTGGCCTCACAGGACAGGTTCAAATCATAGAATGTGAGAGTGTCAGTCATCTTGTACTTAAGTTGGCATTGTGCCTTTTGTATTAAATTCGGATGCAATTTCTGTGTTTCATCGTCAATAAGAAGGGCCAAGGGATACAGTAAACCTGAAGTGAAGCATCGGAATCTAAAACTGGACTCACAGGAGGGGTTCAAATCAAAGAAAGACAGAGTGTCAGTCCTCTTGTCCCTAAGTCGGCATTGTGCCTTTTGTATTAAATTCGGATGCAATTTCTGTGTTTCATCGTCAATAAGAAGGTCCAAGGTATAAAGGAAACCTGAAGTGAAGCATCGGAATCTAAAACTGGACTTATACGAGAGGTTCAAATCATAGAAAGTTAGAGTGTCAGTCCTCTTGTGCTTACGTCGGCATTGTGCCACTTGTATTAAATTCGGTTGCCATTTCTGTGTTTCATCGTCAATAAGAAGGGCCCAGGGATACAGTAAACCTGAAGTGAAGCATCGGAATCTAAAACTGGACTCACAGGAGAGGTTAAAATCATAGATAGTTAGAGTGTCAGTCCTCTTGTACTTAAGTCGGCATTGTGCCTTTTGTATTAAATTCGGATGCAATTTCTGTGTTTCATCGTCAATAAGACGGTGCAAGGTATAACGGAAACCTAAAGTGAAGCATCGAAATTAAAACTGGACTCACTGGAGAGGTTCAAATCATAGAAAGAGAGAGTGTCATTCCTCTTGTTTTCAAGACGGCATTGTGCCATTTGTATTTAATTCGGATCCAATTTCTGTGTTTCGTCGTCAATAAGATTGTCCAAGGGATACAGTAAACCTGAAGTGAAGCATCGGAACCTAAAACCGGACTCACAGGAGAGGTTCAAATCATAGAAAGTTAGAGTGTCAGTCGTCTTGTACTTACGTCAGCAATGTGCCTTTTGTATTAAATTCGGATGCAATTTCTGTGTATCATCTCCAATAAGAAGGTCCAAGGTATACAGTAAACCTGAAGTGAAGCATCAGAATCTAAAACTGGACTCACAGGAGAGGTTCAAATCATCGAAAGACAGAGTGTCAGTCCACTTGTACTTAAGTCGGCATTGTGCTTTTTGTATTAAATTCGGATGCAATTTCTGTGTTTCATCGTCAATAAGAAAGTCCAAGGGATACAGTAATCCTGAAGTGAGGCATCGGAATCCAAAACTGGACTCACAGGAGAGGTTCAAATCATAGAAAATTTGTGTGTCAGCCCTCTTGTACCTAATTCGGCATTGGGCCTTTTATATTAAATTGGGATGCTATTTCTGTGTTTCATCGTCAATAAGAAGGTACAAGGGATACAGTAAACCTGAAAAGAAGTATCCGAATCTAAAACTGGACTCACAGGAGAGGTTCAAATCAAATATAGTGAGAGTGTCTGTCCTCTTGTACTTAAGTCGGCATTGTGCCTTTTGTATTAAATTCGGATGCAATTTCTGTGTTTCATCGTCAATAAGAAGTTCCAAGGGATACAGTAAACCTGAAGTGAAGCATCGGAATCTACAACTGGACACACAAGAGAGGTTCAAATCATAGAAAGTTAGAGTGTCAGACCTCTTGTACTTAAGTCGGCTTTGTGCCTTTTGTATTAAATTCGGATGCAATTTCTGTGTTTCATCGTCAATAAGAAGGTCCAAGGGATACAGTAAACCTGAAGTGAAGCATCGGAATCTAAAATTGGACTTAAAGGAGTGGTTCAAATCATAGAAAATTAGAGCGTCAGTCCTCTTTTACTGAAGTCGGCATTGTGCTATTTGTATTAAATTCGGATGCAATTTCTGTGTTTCATCGTCAATAAGAAGGTCCAAGGGACACAGTAAATCTGAAGTGAAGCATCGGAATCTAAAACTGGACCCACAGGACAGGTTCAAATCATAGAAAGTGAGAGTGTCAGTCCTCTTGTACTTACGTCGGCATTGTGCCTTTTGTATTAATTTCGGTTGCAATTTCTGTGTTTCATCGTCAATAAGATGGTCCCAGGGATACAGTAAACGTGAAGTGATGCATCGGAATCTAAAACTGGACTCACAGGAGAGGTTCAAATCATAGATAGTTAGAGTG
Organism: Schistocerca americana; assembly: GCF_021461395.2. Classification (NCBI taxonomy): domain Eukaryota; kingdom Metazoa; phylum Arthropoda; class Insecta; order Orthoptera; family Acrididae; genus Schistocerca; species Schistocerca americana. Next base: position 4,747,836 of record NW_025725917.1, on the reverse strand, counting down.
TCAGTCCTCTTGTACTTAAGTCGGCATTGTGCCTTTTGTATTAAATTCGGATGCAATTTCTGTGTTTCATCGTCAATAAGAAGGTCCAAGGTATTACGGAAACCTGAAGTGAAGCATCGGAATCTAAACCTGGACTCACAGGACGGGTTAAATCATAGATAGTTAGAGTGTCAGTCCTTTTGTACTTTAGTCGGCATTGTGCCTTTTGTATTAAATTCGGATGCAATTTCTGTGTTTCATCGTCAATAAGAAGGTCCAAGGTATAACGGAAACCTGGAGTGAAGCATCGGAATCAAAACTGGACTAACAGGAGAGGTTCAAATCGTAGAAAGTGAGAGTGTCATTCCTCTTGTTTTCAAGTCGGCATTGTGCCTTTTGTATTAAATTCGGATGCAATTTCTGTGTTTCATCGTCAATAAGAAGGTCCAAGGTATACAGGAAACCTGAAGTGAAGCATCGGAATCTAAAACTGGACTCACAGGAGAGGTTCAAATCATAGAAAGTTAGTGTGTCAGTCCTCTTGTACTTAATTCGGCACTGGGCCTTTTATGTTTAATTCGGTTGCAATTTCTGTGTTTCATCGTCAATAAGAAGGTACAAGGGATACAGTAAACCTGAAGTGAAGCATCGGAATCTAAAACTGGACTCACAGGATACATTCAAATCATAGAAAGTGAGTGTTTCAGTCCTCGTTTACTTAAGTCGGCCTTGTGCCTTTTATATCAAATTCGGATGCAATTTCTGTGTTTCGTCGTCAATTAGAAGGTCCAAGGTATACAGGAAACCTGAAGTGAAGCATCGGAATCTAAAACTGGACTCACAGGAGAGGTTCAAACCATAGAAAGTTAGTGTGTCAGTCCTCTTGTACTTAATTCGGCATTGTTCCTTTTATATTAAGTTCGGATGAAATTTCTGTGTTTCATCGTCAATAAGAAGGTACAAGGGATACAGGAAACCTGAAGCGAAGCATCGGAATCTTAAACTGGACTCACAGGAGAGGTTCAAATCATAGAAGGTGAGTGTGTCAGTCCTCTTGTACTTAAGTCGGCATTGTGCCTTTTGTATTAAATTCGGTTGCAATTTCTGTGTTTCATCGTCAATAAGAAGGTCCAAGGTATAACGGAAACCTGAAGTGAAGCATCGGAATCTAAAACTGGACTCACAGGAGAGGTTCAAATCATAGAAAGTTAGACTGTCAGTCCTCTTGTACTTCAGTCGGCATTGTGCCTTTTGTATTACATTCGGATGCAATTTCTGTGTTTCATCGTCAGTAAGAAGGTCCAAGGTATACAGTAAACCTTAAGTGAAGAAACGGAATCTAAAACTGGACTCACAGGAGGCGTTCAAATCATAGATAGACAGAGTGTCAGTCCTCTTGTACCTAAGTCGGCATTGTGTCTTTTGTATTAAATTCGGATGCAATTTCTGTGTTTCATCGTCAATAAGAAGGTCCAAGGTATAAAGGGAACCTGAAGTGAAGCATCGGAATCTAAAACTGGACTCATAGGAGAGGTTCAAATCATAGAAAGTTAGAGTGTCAGTCCTCTTTTACTGAAGTTGGCATTGTGCCTTTTGTATTAAATTCGGATCCAATTTCTGTGTTTCATCGTCAATAAGAAGGTCCAAGGGAAACAGTAAACCTGATGTGAAGCATCGGAATCTAAAACTGGACTCATAGGAGAGGTTCAAATCATAGATATATAGAGTGTCAGTCCTTTTGTACTTAAGTCGGCATTGTGCCTTTTGTATTAAATTCGGATGCAATTACTGTGTTTCATCGTCAATAAGAAGGTCCAAGGTATAACGGAAACCTGAAGTGAAGCATCGGAATTAAAACTGGACTCACAGGAGAGGTTCAAATTTTAGAAAGTGAGAGTGTCATTCCTCTTGTTTTCAAGTCGGCATTGTGCCTTTTGTATTAAATTCGGATGCAATTTCTGTGTTTCATCGTCAATAAGAAGGTCCAAGGTATACAGGAAACCTGAAGTGAAGCATCGGAATCTAAAACTGGCCTCACAGGAGAGGTTCAAATCATAGATAGTTAGAGTGTCAGTCCTCTTGTACTTAATTCGGCACTGGGCCTTTTATATTAAATTCGGTTGCAATTTCTGTGTTTCATCGTCGATAAGAAGGTACAAGGGATACAGTAAACCTGAAGTGAAGCAACGGAATCTAAAACTGGACTCACAGGATAGGTTCAAATCATAGAAAGTGAAAGTGTCAGTCCTCTTTTACTGAAGTCGGCATTGTGCATTTTGTAATAAATTCGGATGCAATTTCTGTGCTTCATCGTCAATAAGAAGGTCTATGGGGTACAGTAAACCTAAAGTGAAGCATCGGAATCTAAAACTGGACTCACAGGACAGGTTCAAATCATAGAAAATGAGAGTTTCGGTCCTATTGTACTTAAGTCGGCTTTGTACCTTTTGAATCAAATTCGGATACAATTTCTGTGTTTCATCGTCAATAAGAAGGTCCAAGGGGTACAGTAAACCTGAAGTGAAGCATCGGAATCTAAAACTGGACTGACGGAAGAGGTTCAAATCATAGAAAGTTAGAGTGTCAGTCGTCTTGTACTTAAGTCGGCATTGTGCCATTTGTATTAATTTCGGATGCAATATCTGTGTTTCATCGTCAATAAGAAGGTCCAAGGGATACTGTAAACCTGAAGTGAAGCATCGCAATCTAACACTGAACTCACAGGAGAGGTTCAAATCATAGAAAGTTAGAGTGTCAGTCGTCTTGTACTTAAGTCGGCATTGTGCCTTTTGCATTAAATTCGGATGCAATTTCTGTGTTTCATCGTTAATAAGATGGTCCTAGGGATACAGTGAACCTGAAGAGAGGCATCGGAATCTAAACCTGGACTCACAGGAGAGGTTCAAATCAAAGAAAGTTAGAGTGTCAGTCCTCGTGTACCTAAGTCGGCATTGTGCCTTTTGTATTACATTCGGATGCAATTTCTGTGTTTCGTCGTTAATAAGAAGGTCCTAGGGAAACAGTGAACCTGAAGTGAGGCATCGGAATCTAAAACTGGACTCACAGGAGAGGTTCAAATCATTGAAAGTTAGAGTGTCAGTCCTCTTGTACTTAAGTCGGCATTGTGCCTTCTGTTCTAAATTCAGATGCAATTTCTGTGTTTCGTCGTCAGTAAGAAGGTCCAAGGTATACAGTAAACCTGAAGTGAAGCATCGGAATCTAATACTGGACTTACAGGTGAGGTTCAAATCATAGAAAGACAGAGTGTCAGTCCTCTTGTACTTAAGTCGGCATTGTGCATTTTGTATTAAATTCGGATGCTATTTCTTTGTTTCATCGTCAATAAGAAGGTACAAGGGATACAGTAATCCTCAAGTGAAGCATCGGAATCTAAAACTGGACTAACAGGAGAGGTTCAGATCATAGAAAGTGAGAGTGTCAGTCCTCCTGTACATAAGTCGGCATTGTGCCTTTTGTATTAAATTCGGATGCAATTTCTGTGTTTCATCGTCAATAAGAAGGTCCAAGGGATACAGTAAACCTGAAGTGAAGCATCGGAATCTAAAATTGGACTTAAAGGAGTGGTTCAAATCATAGAAAGTTAGAGTGTCAGTCCTCTTTTACTGAAGTTGGCATTGTGCCTTTTGTATTAAATTCGGATCCAATATCTGTGTTTCATCGTCAATAAGAAGGTCCAAGGGAAACAGTAAACCTGAAGTGAAGCATCGGAATCTAAAACTGGACTCATAGGAGAGGTTCAAATCATAGATAGTTAGAGTGTCAGTCCTTTTGTACTTAAGTCGGCACTGTGCCTTTTGTATTAAATTCGGATGCAATTTCTGTGTTTCGTCGTCAATAAGAAGGTCCAAGGTATAACGGAAACCTGAAGTGAAGCATCGGAATTAAAACTGGACTCACAGGAGAGGTTCAAATCTTAGATAGTGAGAGTGTCATTCCTCTTGTTTTCAAGTCGGCATTGTGCCTTTTGTATTAAATTCGGATGCAATTTATGTGTTTCATCGTCAACAAGAAGGTCCAAGGTATACAGGAAACCTGAAGTGAAACATCGGAATCTAAAACTGGCCTCACAGGAGAGGTTCAAATCATAGAAAGTTAGTGTGTCAGTCCTCTTGTACTCAATTCGGCACTGGGCCTTTTATATTAAATTCGGTTGCAATTTCTGTGTTTCATCGTCAATAAGAAGGTACGAGGGATACAGTAAACCTGAAGTGAAGCATCGGAATCTAAAATTGGATTTAAAGGAGTGGTTCAAATCATAGAAAGTTAGAGTTTCAGTCCTCCTGTACTTAAGTCGGCATTGTGCCTTTTGTATTAAATTCGGATGCAATTTCTGTGTTTCATCGTCAATAAGAAGGTCTATGGGGTACAGTAAACCTGAAGTGAAGCATCGGAATCTAAAACTGGACTCACAGGAGACTTTCAAATCATTGAAATTGAGAGTGTCAGTCCTCTTGTACTTAAGTCGGCATTGTGCCTTTTGTATTAAATTCGGATGCAATTTCTGTGTTTCATCGTTAATAAGAAGGTCTATGGGGTACAGTAAACCTAAAGTGAAGCATCGGAATCTAAAACTGGACTCACAGGACAGGTTCAAATCATAGAAAATGAGAGTTTCGGTCCTATTGTACTTAAGTCGGCTTTGTACCTTTTGAATCAAATTCGGATGCAATTTCTGTGTTTCATCGTCAATAAGAAGGTCCAAGGGGTACAGTAAACCTGAAGTGAAGCATCGGAATCTAAAACTGGACTTACAGGAGAGGTTCAAATCATAGAAAGTTAGTGTGTCAGTCCTCTTGTACTTAATTCGGCACTGGGCCTTTTATATTTAATTCGGTTGCAATTTCTGTGTTTCATCGTCAATAAGAAGGTACAAGGGATACAGTAAACCTGAAGTGAAGCATCGGAATCTAAAACTGGACTCACAGGATACGTTCAAATCATAGAAAGTGAGTGTTTCAGTCCTCGTTTACTTAAGTCGGCCTTGTGCCTTTTATATCAAATTCGGATGCAATTTCTGTGTTTCATCGTCAATTAGAATGTCCAAGGTATACAGGAAACCTGAAGTGAAGCATCGGAATCTAAAACTGGACTCACAGGAGAGGTTCAAACCATAGAAAGTTAGTGTGTCAGTCCTCTTGTACTTAATTCGGCATTGTTCCTTTTATATTAAGTTCGGATGAAATTTCTGTGTTTCATCGTCAATAAGAAGGTACAAGGGATACAGGAAACCTGAAGCGAGGCATCGGAATCTTAAACTGGACTCACAGGAGAGGTTCAAATCATAGAAGGTGAGTGTGTCAGTCCTCTTGTACTTAAGTCGGCATTGTGCCTTTTGTATTAAATTCGGTTGCAATTTCTGTGTTTCATCGTCAATAAGAAGGTCCAAGGTATAACGGAAACCTGAAGTGAAGCATCGGAATCTAAAACTGGACTCACAGGAGAGGTTCAAATCATAGAAAGTTAGAGTGTCAGTCCTCTTGTACTTCAGTCGGCATTGTGCCTTTTGTATTAAATTCGGATGCAATTTCTGTGTTTCATCGTCAGTAAGAAGGTCCAAGGTATACAGTAAACCTTAAGTGAAGAAACGGAATCTAAAACTGGACTCACAGGAGGGGTTCAAATCATAGATAGACAGAGTGTCAGTCCTCTTGTACCTAAGTCGGCATTGTGTCTTTTGTATTAAATTCGGATGCAATTTCTGTGTTTCATCGTCAATAAGAAGGTCCAAGGTATAAAGGGAACCTGAAGTGAAGCATCGGAATCTAAAACTGGACTCATAGGAGAGGTTCAAATCATAGAAAGTTAGAGTGTCAGTCCTCTTTTACTGAAGTTGGCATTGTGCCTTTTGTATTAAATTCGGATCCAATTTCTGTGTTTCATCGTCAATAAGAAGGTCCAAGGGAAACAGTAAACCTGATGTGAAGCATCGGAATCTAAAACTGGACTCATAGGAGAGGTTCAAATCATAGATATATAGAGTGTCAGTCCTTTTGTACTTAAGTCGGCATTGTGCCTTTTGTATTAAATTCGGATGAAATTTCTGTGTTTCATCGTCAATAAGAAGGTCCAAGGTATAACGGAAACCTGAAGTGAAGCATCGGAATTAAAACTGGACTCACAGGAGAGGTTCAAATCTTAGAAAGTGAGAGTGTCATTCCTCTTGTTTTCAAGTCGGCATTGTGCCTTTTGTATTAAGTTCGGATGCAATTTCTGTGTTTCATCGTCAATAAGAAGGTCCAAGGGGTACAGTAAACCTGAAGTGAAGCATCGGAATCTAAAACTGGACTGACGGAAGAGGTTCAAATCATAGAAAGTTAGAGTGTCAGTCGTCTTGTACTTAAGTCGGCATTGTGCCATTTGTATTAATTTCGGATGCAATATCTGTGTTTCATCGTCAATAAGAAGGTCCAAGGGATACTGTAAACCTGAAGTGAAGCATCGGAATCTAACACTGGACTCACAGGAGAGGTTCAAATCATAGAAAGTTAGAGTGTCAGTCGTCTTGTACTTAAGTCGGCATTGTGCCTTTTGCATTAAATTCGGATGCAATTTCTGTGTTTCATCGTTAATAAGATGGTCCTAGGGATACAGTGAACCTGAAGAGAGGCATCGGAATCGAAAACTGGACTCACAGGAGAGGTTCAAATCAAAGAAAGTTAGAGTGTCAGTCCTCGTGTACCTAAGTCGGCATTGTGCCTTTTGTATTACATTCGGATGCAATTTCTGTGTTTCGTCGTTAATAAGAAGGTCCTAGGGAAACAGTGAACCTGAAGTGAGGCATCGGAATCTAAAACTGGACTCACAGGAGAGGTTCAAATCATTGAAAGTTAGAGTGTCAGTCCTCTTGTACTTAAGTCGGCATTGTGCCCTCTGTTCTAAATTCAGATGCAATTTCTGTGTTTCGTCGTCAGTAAGAAGGTCCAAGGTATACAGTAAACCTGAAGTGAAGCATCGGAATCTAATACTGGACTTACAGGTGAGGTTCAAATCATAGAAAGACAGAGTGTCAGTCCTCTTGTACTTAAGTCGGCATTGTGCCTTTTGTATTAAATTTGGATGCATCTTCTGTGTTTCATCGTCAATAAGAAGGTCCAAGGTATAACGGAAACCTGAAGTGAAGCACCGGAATCTAAAACTAGACTCACAGGAGAGGTTCAAATCATAGAAAGTCAGAGTGTCAGTCCTCTTGTACTTAAGTCGGCATTGTGCCTATTGTATTTATTTCGGATGCAAGTTCTGTGTTTCATCGTCAGTAAGAAGGTCCAAGGTATACAGTAAACCTTAAGTGAAGAATCGGAATCTAAAACTGGACTCACAGGAGGGGTTCAAATCATAGAAAGACAGAGTGTCAGTCCTCTTGTACTTAAGTCGGCATTGTGCATTTTGAATTAAATTCGGATGCTATTTCTTTGTTTCATCGTCAATAAGAAGGTACAAGGGAAACAGTAAACCTGAAGTGAAGCATCGGAATCTAAAACTGGACTCATAGGAGAGGTTCAAATCATAGATAGTTAGAGTGTCAGTCCTTTTGTACTTAAGTCGGCACTGTGCCTTTTGTATTAAATTCGGATGCAATTTCTGTGTTTCGTCGTCAATAAGAAGGTCCAAGGTATAACGGAAACCTGAAGTGAAGAATCGGAATTAAAACTGGACTCACAGGAGAGGTTCAAATCTTAGATAGTGAGAGTGTCATTCCTCTTGTTTTCAAGTCGGCATTGTGCCTTTTGTATTAAATTCGGATGCAATTTATGTGTTTCATCGTCAACAAGAAGGTCCAAGGTATACAGGAAACCTGAAGTGAAGCATCGGAATCTAAAACTGGCCTCACAGGAGAGGTTCAAATCATAGAAAGTTAGTGTGTCAGTCCTCTTGTACTCAATTCGGCACTGGGCCTTTTATATTAAATTCGGTTGCAATTTCTGTGTTTCATCGTCAATAAGAAGGTACGAGGGATACAGTAAACCTGAAGTGAAGCATCGGAATCTAAAATTGGACTTAAAGGAGTGGTTCAAATCATAGAAAGTTAGAGTTTCAGTCCTCCTGTACTTAAGTCGGCATTGTGCCTTTTGTATTAAATTCGGATGCAATTTCTGTGTTTCATCGTCAATAAGAAGGTCTATGGGGTACAGTAAACCTGAAGTGAAGCATCGGAATCTAAAACTGGACTCACAGGAGACTTTCAAATCATTGAAATTGAGAGTGTCAGTCCTCTTGTACTTAAGTCGGCATTGTGCCTTTTGTATTAAATTCGGATGCAATTTCTGTGTTTCATCGTTAATAAGAAGGTCTATGGGGTACAGTAAACCTAAAGTGAAGCATCGGAATCTAAAAGTGGACTCACAGGACAGGTTCAAATCATAGAAAATGAGAGTTTCGGTCCTATTGTACTTAAATCGGCTTTGTACCTTTTGAATCAAATTCGGATGCAATTTCTGTGTTTCATCGTCAATAAGAAGGTCCAAGAGGTACAGTAAACCTGAAGTGAAGCATCGGAATCTAAAACTGGACTGACGGAAGAGGTTCAAATCATAGAAAGTTAGAGTGTCAGTCGTCTTGTACTTAAGTCGGCATTGTGCCATTTGTATTAATTTCGGATGCAATATCTGTGTTTCATCGTCAATAAGAAGGTCCAAGGGATACTGTAAACCTGAAGTGAAGCATCGGAATCTAACACTGGACTCACAGGAGAGGTTCAAATTATAGAAAGTGAGAGGGTCAGTCCTCTTGTACTTAAGTCGGCATTGTGCCTTTTGTATTAAATTCGGATCCAATTTCTGTGTTTCATCGTCAATAAGATGGTCCAAGGGAATCAGTAAACCAGAAGTGAAGCATCGGAATCTAAAACTGGACTCATAGGAGAGGTTCAAATCATAGAAAGTTAGAGTGTCAGTCGTCTTGTACTTAAGTCGGCATTGTGCCTTTTGCATTAAATTCGGATGCAATTTCTGTGTTTCATCGTTAATAAGATGGTCCTAGGGATACAGTGAACCTGAAGAGAGGCATCGGAATCGAAAACTGGACTCACAGGAGAGGTTCAAATCAAAGAAAGTTAGAGTGTCAGTCCTCGTGTACCTAAGTCGTCATTGTGCCTTTTGTATTACATTCGGATGCAATTTCTGTGTTTCGTCGTTAATAAGAAGGTCCTAGGGAAACAGTGAACCTGAAGTGAGGCATCGGAATCTAAAACTGGACTCACAGGAGAGGTTCAAATATTGAAAGTTAGAGTGTCAGTCCTCTTGTACTTAAGTCGGCATTGTGCCTTCTGTTCTAAATTCAGATGCAATTTCTGTGTTTCGTCGTCAGTAAGAAGGTCCAAGGTATACAGTAAACCTGAAGTGAAGCATCGGAATCTAATACTGGACTTACAGGTGAGGTTCAAATCATAGAAAGACAGAGTGTCAGTCCTCTTGTACTTAAGTCGGCATTGTGCCTTTTGTATTAAATTTGGATGCAATTTCTGTGTTTCATCGTCAATAAGAAGGTCCAAGGTATAACGGAAACCTGAAGTGAAGCACCGGAATCTAAAACTAGACTCACAGGAGAGGTTCAAATCATAGAAAGTCAGAGTGTCAGTCCTCTTGTACTTAAGTCGGCATTGTGCCTATTGTATTTATTTCGGATGCAAGTTCTGTGTTTCATCGTCAGTAAGAAGGTCCAAGGTATACAGTAAACCTTAAGTGAAGAATCGGAATCTAAAACTGGACTCACAGGAGGGGTTCAAATCATAGAAAGACAGAGTGTCAGTCCTCTTGTACTTAAGTCGGCATTGTGCATTTTGTATTAAATTCGGATGCTATTTCTTTGTTTCATCGTCAATAAGAAGGTACAAGGGATACAGTAATCCTCAAGTGAAGCATCGGAATCTAAAACTGGACTAACAGGAGAGGTTCAGATCATAGAAAGTGAGAGTGTCAGTCCTCCTGTACATAAGTCGGCATTGTGCCTTTTGTATTAAATTCGGATGCAATTTCTGTGTTTCATCGTCAATAAGAAGGTCCAAGGGATACAGTAAACCTGAAGTGAAGCATCGGAATCTAAAATTGGACTTAAAGGAGTGGTTCAAATCATAGAAAGTTAGAGTGTCAGTCCTCTTTTACTGAAGTTGGCATTGTGCCTTTTGTATTAAATTCGGATCCAATTTCTGTGTTTCATCGTCAATAAGAAGGTCCAAGGGAAACAGTAAACCTGAAGTGAAGCATCGGAATCTAAAACTGGACTCATAGGAGAGGTTCAAATCATAGATAGTTAGAGTGTCAGTCCTTTTGTACTTAAGTCGGCACTGTGCCTTTTGTATTAAATTCGGATGCAATTTCTGTGTTTCGTAGTCAATAAGAAGGTCCAAGGTATAACGGAAACCTGAAGTGAAGCATCGGAATTAAAACTGGACTCACAGGAGAGGTTCAAATCTTAGATAGTGAGAGTGTCATTCCTCTTGTTTTCAAGTCGGCATTGTGCCTTTTGTATTAAATTCGGATGCAATTTATGTGTTTCATCGTCAACAAGAAGGTCCAAGGTATACAGGAAACCTGAAGTGAAGCATCGGAATCTAAAACTGGCCTCACAGGAGAGGTTCAAATCATAGAAAGTTAGTGTGTCAGTCCTCTTGTACTCAATTCGGCACTGGGCCTTTTATACTAAATTCGGTTGCAATTTCTGTGTTTCATCGTCAATAAGAAGGTACGAGGGATACAGTAAACCTGAAGTGAAGCATCGGAATCTAAAATTGGACTTAAAGGAGTGGTTCAAATCATAGAAAGTTAGAGTTTCAGTCCTCCTGTACTTAAGTCGGCATTGTGCCTTTTGTATTAAATTCGGATGCAATTTCTGTGTTTCATCGTCAATAAGAAGGTCTATGGGGTACAGTAAACCTGAAGTGAGGCATCGGAATCTAAAACTGGACTCACAGGAGACTTTCAAATCATTGAAATTGAGAGTGTCTGTCCTCTTGTACTTAAGTCGGCATTGTGCCTTTTGTATTAAATTCGGATGCAATTTCTGTGTTTCATCGTTAATAAGATGGTCCTAGGGATACAGTGAACCTGAAGTGAGGCATCGGAATCGAACACTGGACTCACAGGAGAGGTTCAAATCAAAGAAAGTTAGAGTGTCAGTCCTCTTGTACCTAAGTCGGCATTGTGCCTTTTGTATTACATTCGGATGCAATTTCTGTGTTTCGTCGTTAATAAGAAGGTCCTAGGGAAACAGTGAACCTGAAGTGAGGCATCGGAATCTAAAACTGGACTCACAGGAGAGGTTCAAATCATAGAAAGTTAGAGTGTCAGTCCTCTTGTACTTAAGTCGGCATTGTGCCTTCTGTATTAAATTCGGATGCAATTTCTGTGTTTCGTCGTCAGTAAGAAGGTCCAAGGTATACAGTGAACCTGAAGTGAAGCGTCGGAATCTAAAACTGGACTCACAGGTGAGGTTCATATCATAGAAAGACAGAGTGTCAGTCCTCTTGTACTTAAGTCGGCATTGTGCCTTTTGTATTAAATTCGGATGCAATTTCTGTGTTTCATCGTCAATAAGAAGGTCCAAGGTATAACGGAAACCTGAAGTGAAGCACCGGAATCTAAAACTGGACTCACAGGAGAGGTTCAAATCATAGAAAGTCAGAGTGTCAGTCCTCTTGTACTTAAGTCGGCATTATGCCTTTTGTATTTAATTCGGATGCAAGTTCTGTGTTTCATCGTCAGTAAGAAGGTCCAAGGTATACAGTAAACCTAAAGTGAAGAATCGGAATCTAAAACTGGACTCACAGGTGAGGTTCAAATCATAGAAAGACAGAGTGTCAGTCCTCTTGTACTTAAGTCGGCATTGTGCCTTTTGTATTAAATTCGGATGCAATTTCTGTGTTTCATCGTCAATAAGAAGGTCCAAGGTATAACGGAAACCTGAAGTGAAGCACCGGAATCTAAAACTGGACTCACAGGAGAGGTTCAAATTATAGAAAGACAGAGTGTCAGTCCTCTTGTACTTATGTCGGCATTGTGCCTTTTGTATTAAATTCGGATGCAATTTCTGTGTTTCATCGTCAATAAGAAGGTCCAAGGTATAATGGAAACCTGAAGTGAAGCATCGGAAACTAAAACTGGACCCATAGGAGAGGTTCAAATCATAGAAAGTTAGAGTGTCAGTCCTCTTGTACTTAAGTCGGCATTGTGCATTTTGTATAAAATTCGGATGCTATTTCTTTGTTTCATCGTCAATAAGAAGGTAGAAGGGATACAGTAAACCTCAAGTGAAGCATCGGAATCTAAAACTGGACTAACAGGAGTGGTTCAGATCATAGAAAGTGAGAGTGTCAGTCCCCTTCTACTAAAGTCGGCATTGTGCCTTTTGTATTAAATTCGGATGCAATTTCTGTGTTTCATCGTCAATAAGAAGGTCCAAGGGATACAGTAAACCTGAAGTGAAGCATCGGAATCTAAAATTGGACTTAAAGGAGTGGTTCAAATCAAAGAAAGTTAGAGTGTCAGTCCCCCTGTACTTAAGTCGGCATTGTGCCTTTTGTATTAAATTCGGATGCAATTTCTGTGTTTCATCGTCAATAAGAAGGTCTATGGGGTACAGTAAACCTGAAGTGAAGCATCGGAATCTAAAACTGGACTCACAGGAGACTTTCAAATCATTGAAAGTGAGAGTGTCAGTCCTCTTGTTCTTAATTCGGCATTGGGCATTTTATATTAAATTCGGATTCAATTTCTTTGTTTCATCGTCAATAAGAAGGTACAAGGGATACAGTAAACCTGAAGTGAAGCATCGGAATCTAAAACTGGACTCACAGGACAGGTTCAAATCATAGAAAGTGAGTGCTTCGGTCCTCTTGTACTTAAGTCGGCATTGTACCTCTTGAATCAAATTGGGATGCAATTTCTGTGTTTCATCGTCAATAAGAAGGTCCAAGGGGTACAGTAAACCTGAAGTGAAGCATCGGAATCTAAAACTGGTCTGACGGGAAAGGTTAAAATCTTAGAAAGTTAGAATGTCAGTCGTCTTGTACTTAAGTCGGCATTGTGCCTTTTGTATTAATTTCGGATGCAATATCTGTGTTTCATCGTCAATATGAAGGTCCAAGGGATACTGTAAACCTGAAGTGAAGCATCGGAATCTAAAACTGGAATCACAGGAGAGGTTCAAATTATAGAAAGTGAGCGTGTCAGTCCTCTTGTTCTTAAGTCGGCATTGTGCCTTTTGCATTAAAAATTACGATGCAATTTCTGTGTTTCATCGTCAATAAGAAAGTCCAAGGGATACAGTAAACCTGAAGTGAAGCATCGGAATCTAAAACTGGATTCACAGGAGAGATTCAAATCATTGACAGTGAGAGTGTCAGTCGTCTTGTACTTAAGTTGGCATTGTGCCTTTTGTATTAAAATCGGATGCAATTTCTGTGTTTCATCGTCAATTAGAAGGTCCAAGGTATACAGGAAACCTGAAGTGAAGCATCGGAATCTAAAACTGGACTCACAGGAGAGGTTCAAATCATAGAATGTTAGAGTGTCAGTCGCCTTGTACTTAAGTCAGCATTGTGCCTTTTGTATTAAATTCGGATGCAATTTCTGTGTTTCATCGTCAATAAGAAGGACCATGGTATAGAGTAAACCTGAAGTGAAGCATCGGAATCTAAAACTGGACTCACAGGAGAGGTTCAAATCATCGAAAGACAGAGTCTCAGTCCGCTTGTACTTAAGTCGGCATTGTGCCTTTTGTATTAAATTCGAATGCAATTTCTGTGTTTCATCGTCAATAAGAAAGTCCAAGGGATACAGTAAACCTGAAGTGAAGCATCGGAATCTAAAACTGGATTCACAGGAGAGATTCAAATCATTGACAGTGAGAGTGTCAGTCGTCTTGTACTTAAGTTGGCATTGTGCCTTTTGTATTAAAATCGGATGCAATTTCTGTGTTTCATCGTCAATTAGAAGGTCCAAGGTATACAGGAAACCTGAAGTGAAGCATCGGAATCTAAAACTGGACTCACAGGAGAGGTTCAAATCATAGAAAGATAGTGTGTTTGTCCTCTTGTACTTAATTCGGCATTGGGCATTTTATATTAAATTCGGATGCAATTTCTGTGTTTCATCGTCAATAAGAAGGTACAAGGGATACAGTAAACTTGAAGCGAAGCATCGGAATCTTAAACTGGACTCACAGGATAGGTTCAAATTATAGAAGGTGAGTGTGTCAGTCCTCTCGTACTTATGTCGGCATTGTGCCTTTTGTATTAAATTCGGATGCAATTTCTGTGCTTCATCGTCAATAACATGGTCCAAGGGATACAGTAAACCTGAAGTGAAGCATCGGAATCTAAAACTGGAGTCAAAGGAGAGGTTCAAATCATAGAAAGTTAAAGTGCCAGTCCTCTTGTACTTAAGTCGGCATTGTGCCTTTTGTATTAAATTCGGATGCAAGTTCTGTGTTTCATCGTCAGTAAGAGGGTCCAAGGTATACAGTAAACCCTAAGTGAAGAATCGGAATCTAAAACTGGACTCACAGGAGAGGTTCAGATCATCGAAAGACAGAGTCTCAGTCCGCTTGTACTTAAGTCGGCATTGTGCCTTTTGTATTAAATTCGAATGCAATTTCTTTGTTTCATCGTCAATAAGAAAGTCCAAGGGATACAGTAAACCTGATGTGAAGCATCGGAATCTAAAACTGGATTCACAGGAGAGATTCAAATCATTGACAGTGAGAGTGTCAGTCGTCTTGTACTTAAGTTGGCATTGTGCCTTTTGTATTAAAATCGGATGCAATTTCTGTGTTTCATCGTCAATTAGAAGGTCCAAGGTATACAGGAAACCTGAAGTGAAGCATCGGAATCTAAAACTGGACTCACAGGAGAGGTTAAAATCATAGAAAGTTAGTGTGTCTGTCCTCTTGTACTTAATTCGGCATTGGGCATTTTATATTAAATTCGGATGCAATTTCTGTGTTTCATCGTCAATTAGAAGGTACAAGGGATACAGTAAACTTGAAGCGAAGAATCGGAATCTTAAACTGGACTCACAGGATAGGTTCAAATTATAGAAGGTGAGTGTGTCAGTTTTCTCGTACTTATGTCGGCATTGTGCCTTTTGTATTAAATTCGGATGCAATTTCTGTGATTCATCGTCAATAACAAGGTCCAAGGGATACAGTAAACCTGAAGTGAAGCATCGGAATCTAAAAGTGGAGTCAAAGGAGAGGTTCAAATCATAGAAAGTTAAAGTGCCAGTCCTCTTGTACTTAAGTCGGCATTGTGCCCTTTGTATTAAATTCGGATGCAATTTCTGTGTTTCATCGTCAATAAGAAGGTCCAAGAGATACAGTAAACCTGAAGAGAAGCATCGTAATCTAAAACTGGACTCACAAGA
This sequence comes from Schistocerca americana, assembly GCF_021461395.2. NCBI lineage: Eukaryota > Metazoa > Arthropoda > Insecta > Orthoptera > Acrididae > Schistocerca > Schistocerca americana. The sequence goes on along the minus strand of NW_025725917.1, from coordinate 4,732,480 downwards.
GAGGATCAATTCATAGAAAGTTAGAGTGTCAGTCCTCTTGTACTTATGTCGGCATTGTGCTTTTGTATTCAATTCGAATGCAATTTCTGGGTTTCATCGTCAATAAGAAGGTCCAAGGTATGCAGTAAACGTGAAGTGAAGCATCTGAATCTAAAACTGGACTCGCAGGAGAGGTTCAAATCATTGAAAGTGAGAGTGTTAGTCATCTTGTACTTATGTCGGCACTGTGCATTCTGTATTAAATTCGGATGCAATTTCTGTGTTTCATCGTCAATGAGAAGGTCCAAGGTATACAGGAAACCTGATGTGTAGCATCGAAGTCTAAAACTGGACTCACAGGAGACTTTCAAATCATTGAAAGTGAGAGTGTCAGTCCTCTTGTTCTTAATTTGGCATTGGGCATTTTATATTAAATTCGGATTCAATTTCTGTGTTTCATCGTCAATAAGAAGGTCCAAGGTATAACGGAAACCTGAAGTGAAGCACCGGAATCTAAAACTGGACTCACAGGAGAGGTTCAAATCATAGAAAGTTAAAGTGCCAGTCCTCTTGTACTTAAGTCGGCATTGTGCCTTTTGTATTAAATTCGGATGCAAGTTCTGTGTTTCATCGTCAGTAAGAGGGTCCAGGGTATACAGTAAACCTTAAGTGAAGAATCGGAATCTAAAACTGGACACACAGGAGGGGTTCAAATCATAGAAAGACAGAGTGTCAGTCCTCATGTACTTAAGTCGGCATTGAGCCTTTTGTATTAAATTCGTATGCAATTTCTGTGTTTCATCGTCAATAAGACCGTCCAAGGTGTAAAGGAAACCTGAAGTGAAGCATCGGAAACTAAAACTGGACTCATAGGAGAGGTTCCAATCATAGAAAGTTAGAGTGTCAGTAATCTTGTACTTAAGTCGGCATTGTGCATTTTGTATTAAATTCGGATGCTATTTCTTTGTTTCATCGTCAATAAGAAGGTACAAGGGATACAGTAAACCTCAAGTGAAGCAGCGGAATCCAAAACTGGACTAACAGGAGAGGTTCAGATCATAGAAAGTGAGAGTGTCAGTCCCCTTGTACTTAAGTCGGCATTGTGCCTTTTGTATTAAATTCGGATGCAATATCTGTGTTTCATCGTCAATAAGAAGGTCCAAGGGATGCAGTAAACCTGAAGTGAAGCATGGGAATCTAAAATTGGACTTAAAGGAGAGGTTCAAATCATAGAATGTTAGAGTGTCAGCCCTCTTTTACTGAAGTCGGCATTGTTCCTTTTGTATTAAATTCGGATGCAATTTCTGTGTTTCATCGTCAGTAAGAAGGTCCAAGGTATACAGTAAACCTGAAGTGAAGCATCGGAATCTAAAACTGGACTCACAGGAGAGGTTCAAATCATACAAAGTTAAAGTGTCAGTCCTCTTGTTCTTAAGTCGGCGTTGTGCCTTTTGTATTAAATTCGGATCCAATTTCTGTGTTTCATCGTCAATAAGATGGTCCAAGGGATACAGTAAACCTGAAGTGAAGCATCGGAATCTAAAACTGGACTCACTGGAGAGGTTCAAATCATAGAAAGTTAGAGTGGCAGTCCTCTTGTACTTAAGTCGGCATTGTGCCTTTTGTATTAAATTCGGATGCAAGTTCTGTGTTTCATCGTCAGTACGAGGGTCCAAGGGGTACAGTAAACCTGAAGTGAAGCATCGGAATCTAAAACTGGACTGACGGGAGAGGTTCAAATCATAGAAAGTGAGAGTGTCAGTCCTCTTTTACTTAAGTCGGCATTGTGCCTTTTGTATTAGATTCGGATGCAATTTCTGTGTTTCATCGCCAATAACAAGGTCCAAGGGATACAGTAAACCTGAAGTGAAGCATCGGAATGTAAAACTGGAGTCAAAGGAGAGGTTCATATCACAGAAAGTGAGAGTGTCAGTCCTCTTGTACTTAAGTCGGCATTGTGCCCTTTGTATTAAATTCGGATGCAATTTCTGTGTTTCATCGTCAATAAGAAGGTCCAAGAGATACAGTAAACCTGAAGAGAAGCATCGTAATCTAAAACTGGACTCTCAAGAGAGGATCAATTCATAGAATGTTAGAGTGTCAGTCCTCTTGTACTTATGTCGGCATTGTGCTTTTGTATTCAATTCGAATGCAATTTCTGTGGTTCATCGTCAATAAGAAGGTCCAAGGTATGCAGTAAACCTGAAGTGAAGCATCTGAATCTAAAACTGGACTCGCAGGAGAGGTTCAAATCAATGAAAGTGAGAGTGTTAGTCGTCTTGTACTTATGTCGGCACTGTGCATTTTGTATTAAATTCGGATGCAATTTCTGTGTTTCATCGTCAATGAGAAGGTCCAAGGTATACAGGAAACCTGATGTGAAGCATCGAAGTCTAAAACTGGACTCACAGGAGACTTTCAAATCATTGAAAGCGAGAGTGTAAGTCCTCTTGTTCTTAATTCGGCATTGGGCATTTTATATTAAATTCGGTTTCACTTTCTGTGTTTCATCGTCAATAAGAAGGTCCAAGGTATAACGGATACCTGAAGTGAAGCACCGGAATCTAAAACTGGACTCACAGGAGAGGTGCAAATCATAGAAAGTTAAAGTGCCAGTCCTCTTGTACTTAAGTCGGCATTGTGCCTTTTGTATTAAATTCGGATGCAAGTTCTGTGTTTCATCGTCAATAAGACGGTCCAAGGTGTAAAGGAAAGCTGAAGTGAAGCATCGGAAACTAAAACTGGACTCATAGGAGAGGTTCAAATCATAGAAAGTTAGAGTGTCAGTCCTCTTGTACTTAAGTCGGCATTGTGCATTTTGTATTAAATTCGGATGCTATTTCTTTGTTTCATCGTCAATAAGAGGGTACAAGGGATACAGTAAACCTCAAGTGAAGCATCGGAATCTAAAACTGGACTAACAGGAGAGGTTCAGATCATAGAAAGTGAGAGTGTCAGTCCCCTTGTACTTAAGTCGGCATTGTGCCTTTTGTATTAAATTCGGATGCAATATCTGTGTTTCATCGTCAATAAGAAGGTCCAAGGGATACAGTAAACCTGAAGTGAAGCATGGGAATCTAAAATTGGACTTAAAGGAGAGGTTCAAATCATAGAATGTTAGAGTGTCAGCCCTCTTTTACTGAAGTCGGCATTGTTCCTTTTGTATTAAATTCGGATGCAATTTCTGTGTTTCATCGTCAGTAAGAAGGTCCAAGGTATACAGTAAACCTGAAGTGAAGCATCGGAATCTAAAACTGGACTCACAGGAGAGGTTCAAATCATACAAAGTTAAAGTGTCAGTCCTCTTGTTCTTAAGTCGGCGTTGTGCCTTTTGTATTAAATTCGGATCCAATTTCTGTGTTTCATCGTCAATAAGATGGTCCAAGGGATACAGTAAACCTGAAGTGAAGCATCGGAATCTAAAACTGGACTCACTGGAGAGGTTCAAATCATAGAAAGTTAGAGTGGCAGTCCTCTTGTACTTAAGTCGGCATTGTGCCTTTTGTATTAAATTCGGATGCAAGTTCTGTGTTTCATCGTCAGTAAGAGGGTCCAAGGGGTACAGTAAACCTGAAGTGAAGCATCGGAATCTAAAACTGGACTGACGGGAGAGGTTCAAATCATAGAAAGTGAGAGTGTCAGTCCTCTTTTACTTAAGTCGGCATTGTGCCTTTTGTATTAGATTCGGATGCAATTTCTGTGTTTCATCGCCAATAACAAGGTCCAAGGGATACAGTAAACCTGAAGTGAAGCATCGGAATGTAAAACTGGAGTCAAAGGAGAGGTTCATATCACAGAAAGTGAGAGTGTCAGTCCTCTTGTACTTAAGTCGGCATTGTGCCCTTTGTATTAAATTCGGATGCAATTTCTGTGTTTCATCGTCAATAAGAAGGTCCAAGAGATACAGTAAACCTGAAGAGAAGCATCGTAATCTAAAACTGGACTCTCAAGAGAGGATCAATTCATAGAATGTTAGAGTGTCAGTCCTCTTGTACTTATGTCGGCATTGTGCTTTTGTATTCAATTCGAATGCAATTTCTGTGGTTCATCGTCAATAAGAAGGTCCAAGGTATGCAGTAAACCTGAAGTGAAGCATCTGAATCTAAAACTGGACTCGCAGGAGAGGTTCAAATCAATGAAAGTGAGAGTGTTAGTCGTCTTGTACTTATGTCGGCACTGTGCATTTTGTATTAAATTCGGATGCAATTTCTGTGTTTCATCGTCAATGAGAAGGTCCAAGGTATACAGGAAACCTGATGTGAAGCATCGAAGTCTAAAACTGGACTCACAGGAGACTTTCAAATCATTGAAAGCGAGAGTGTAAGTCCTCTTGTTCTTAATTCGGCATTGGGCATTTTATATTAAATTCGGTTTCACTTTCTGTGTTTCATCGTCAATAAGAAGGTCCAAGGTATAACGGATACCTGAAGTGAAGCACCGGAATCTAAAACTGGACTCACAGGAGAGGTGCAAATCATAGAAAGTTAAAGTGCCAGTCCTCTTGTACTTAAGTCGGCATTGTGCCTTTTGTATTAAATTCGGATGCAAGTTCTGTGTTTCATCGTCAATAAGACGGTCCAAGGTATAAAGGAAAGCTGAAGTGAAGCATCGGAAACTAAAACTGGACTCATAGGAGAGGTTCAAATCATAGAAAGTTAGAGTGTCAGTCCTCTTGTACTTAAGTCGGCATTGTGCATTTTGTATTAAATTCGGATGCTATTTCTTTGTTTCATCGTCAATAAGAGGGTACAAGGGATACAGTAAACCTCAAGTGAAGCATCGGAATCTAAAACTGGACTAACAGGAGAGGTTCAGATCATAGAAAGTGAGAGTGTCAGTCCCCTTGTACTTAAGTCGGCATTGTGCCTTTTGTATTAAATTCGGATGCAATATCTGTGTTTCATCGTCAATAAGAAGGTCCAAGGGATACAGTAAACCTGAAGTGAAGCATGGGAATCTAAAATTGGACTTAAAGGAGAGGTTCAAATCATAGAATGTTAGAGTGTCAGTCCTCTTTTACTGAAGTCGGCATTGTTCCTTTTGTATTAAATTCGGATGCAATTTCTGTGTTTCATCGTCAGTAAGAAGGTCCAAGGTATACAGTAAACCTGAAGTGAAGCATCGGAATCTAAAACTGGACTCTCAGGTGACGTTCAAATCATAGAAATACAGAGTGTCAGTCCTCTTGTTCTTAAGTCGGCGTTGTGCCTTTTGTATTAATATCGGATCCAGTTTCTGTGTTTCATCGTCAATAAGATGGTCCAAGGGATACAGTAAACCTGAAGTGAAGCATCGGAATCTAAAACTGGACTCACTGGAGAGGTTCAAATCATAGAATGTTAGAGTGTCAGTCCTGTTGTACTTAAGTCGGCATTGTGCCTTTTGTATTAAATTCGGATGCAAGTTCTGTGTTTCATCGTCAGTAAGAGGGTCCAAGGGGTACAGTAAACCTGAAGTGAAGCATCGGAATCTAAAACTGGACTGACGGGAGAGGTTCAAATCATAGAAAGTGAGAGTGTGATCCTCTTTTACTTAAGTCGGCATTGTGCCTTTTGTATTAAATTCGGATGCAATTTCTGTGTTTCATCGTCAATAAGAAGGTCCAAGGTATAACGGAAACCTGAAGTGAGGCACCGGAATCTAAAACTGGACTCACAGGAGAGGTTCAAATCATAGAAAGACAGAGTGTCAGTCCTCTTATACTTAAGTCGTCATTGTGCCTTTTGTAATACATTCGGATGCAATTTCTGTGTTTCATCGTCAATAAGAAAGCCCAAGGTATAGAGGAAACCTGAAGTGAAGCATAGGAAACTAAAACTGGACTCATAGGAGAGGTTCAAATAATAGAAAATTAGAGTGTCAGTCCTCTTGTACTTAAGTCGGCATTGTGCATTTTGTATTAAATTCGGATGCTATTTCTTTGTTTCATCGTCAATAAGGAGATACAAGGTATACAGTAAACCTCAAGTGAAGCATCGGAATCTAAAACTGGACTCACTGGAGAGGTTCAGATCATAGAAAGTGAGAGTGTCAGTCCCCTTGTACTTAAGTCGGCATTGTGCCTTTTGTATTAAATTCGGATGCAATATCTGTGTTTCATCGTCAATAAGAAGGTCCAAGGGATACAGTAAACCTGAAGTGAAGCATCGGAATCTAAAATTGGACTTAAAGGAGTGGTTCAAATCATAGAATATTAGAGTGTCAGTCCTCTTTTACTGAAGTCGGCATTGTTCCTTTTGTATTAAATTAGGACGCAATTTCTGTGTTTCATCGTCAATAAGAATGTCCAAGGGATACAGTAAACCTGAAGTGAAGCATCGGAATCTAAAACTGGACTCACAGGAGAGGTTCAAATCATCGAAAGACAGAGTCTCAGTCCGCTTGTACTTAAGTCGGCATTGTGCCTTTTGTATTAAATTCGAATGCAATTTCTATGTTTCATCGTCAATAAGAAAGTCCAAGGGATACAGTAAACCTGAAGTGAAGCATCGGAATCTAAAACTGGATTCACAGGAGAGGTTCAAATCATAGAAAATTTGTGTGTCAGTCCTCTTGTACCTAATTCGGCATTGGGCTCTTTATATTAAATTCGGATGCTATTTCTGTGTTTCATCGTCAATAAGAAGGTACAAGGGATACAGTAAACCTGAAGTGAAGCATCCGAATCTAAAACTGGACTCACAGGAGAGGTTCAAATCATAGATAGTGAGAGAGTCAGTCCTCTTGTACTTAAGTCGACATTGTGCCTTTTATATTAAATCCGGATGCAATTTCTGTGTTTCATCGTCAATAAGAAGGTCCAAAGGATACAGTAAACCTGAAGTGAAGCATCGGAATCTAAAACTGGACTCACAAGAGAGGTTCAAATCATAGAAAGTTAGAGTGTCAGTCCTCTTGTACTTAAGACGGCATTGTGCTTTTGTATTAAATTCGGATGCAATTTCTGATTTTCATCGTCAATAAGAAGGTCCAAGGTATACAGTAAACCTGAAGTGAAGAGGCGGAATCTAAATCTGGACTCACAGGAGAGATTCAAAACATTGACAGTGAGAGTGTCAGTCGTCTTGTACTTATGTTGGCATTGTGCCTTTTGTATTAAAATCGGATGCAATTTCTGTGTTTCATCGTCAATTAGAAGGTCCAAGGTATACAGGAAACCTGAAGTGAAGCATCGGAATCTAAAACTGGATTCACAGGAGAGGTTCAAATCATAGAAAATTTGTGTGTCAGTCCTCTCGTTTTTATGTCGGCATTGTGCCTTTTGTATTAAATTCGGATGCAATTTCTGTGTTTTATCGTCAATAACAAGGTCCAAGGGATACAGTAAACCTGAAGTGAAGCATCGGAATCTAAAACTGGGGTCAAAGGAGAGGTTCATATCACAGAAAGTGAGAGTGTCAGTCCTCTTGTACTTAAGTCGGCATTGTGCTCTTTGTATTAAATTCGGATGCAATTTCTGTGTTTCATCGTCAATAAGAAGGTCCAAGAGATACAGTAAACCTGAAGAGAAGCATCGTAATCTAAAACTGGACTCACAAGAGTGGATCAATTCATAGAAAGTTAGAGTGTCAGTCCTCTTGTACTTATGTCGGCAATGTGCTTTTGTATTCAATTCGAATGCAATTTCTGTGTTTCATCGTCAATAAGAAGGTCCATGGTATGCAGTAAACCTGAAGTGAAGCATCGGAATCTAAAACTGGACTCGCAGGAGAGGTTCAAATCATTGAAAGTGAGAGTGTCAGTCGTCTTGTACTTATGTCGGCACTGTGCATTTTGTACTAAATTCGGATGCAATTTCTGTGTTTCATCGTCAATGAGAAGGTCCAAGGTATACAGGAAACCTGATGTGAAGCATCGAAGTCTAAAACTGGACTCACAGGAGACTTTCAAATCATTGAAAGTGAATAGTGTCAGTCCTCTTGTACTTAAGTCGGCATTGTGAATTTTGTATTAAATTCGGATGCTATTTCTTTGTTTCATCGTCAATAAGAAGGTACAAGGGATACAGTAAACCTCAAGTGAAGCATCGGAATCTAAAACTGGACTAACAGGAGAGGTTCAGATCATAGAAAGTGAATAGTGTCAGTCCCCTTGTACTTTAGTCGGCATTGTGCCTTTTGTATTAAATTCGGATGCAATATCTGGGTTTCATCGTCAATAAGAAGGTCCAAGGGATACAGTAAACCTGAAGTGAAGCATGGGAATCTAAAATTGGACTTAAAGGAGTAGTTCAAATCATAGAATGTTAGAGTGTCAGTCGTCTTTTACTGAAGTCGGCATTGATCCTTTTGTATTAAATTCGGATGCAATTTCTCTGTTTCATCGTCAATAAGAAAGCCCAAGGTATAAAGGAAACCTGAAGTGAAGCATAGGAAACTAAAACTGGACTCATAGGAGAGGTTCAAATCATAGAAAGTTAGAGTGTCAGTCCTCTTGTACTTAAGTCGGCATTGTGCATTTTGTATTAAATTCGGATGCTATTTCTTTGTATCATCGTCAATAAGAAGATACAAGGTATACAATAAACCTCAAGTGAAGCATCGGAATCTAAAACTGGACTCACTGGAGAGGTTCAGATCATAGAAAGTGAGAGTGTCAGTCCCCTTGTACTTAAGTCGGCATTGTGCCTTTTGTATTAAATTCGGATGCAATATCTGTGTTTCATCGTCAATAAGAAGGTCCAAGGGATACAGTAAACCTGAAGTGAAGCATCGGAATCTAAAATTGGACTTAAAGGAGTAGTTCAAATCATAGAATGTTAGAGTGTCAGTCCTCTTTTACTGAAGTCGGCATTGTTCCTTTTGTATTAAATTAGGATGCAATTTCTGTGTTTCATCGTCAATAAGAATGTCCAAGGGATACAGTAAACCTGAAGTGAAGCATCGGAATCTAAAACTGGACCCACAGGACAGGTTCAAATCATAGAAAGTGAAAGTGTCAGTCCTCTTGTACTTACGTCGGCATTGTGGCTTTTGTATTAAATTCGGTTGCAATTTCTGTGTTTCATCGTCAATAAGAAGGTCCCAGGTATACAGTAAACCTAAAGTGAAGCATCAGAATCTAAAACTGGACTCACAGGAGAGGTTCAAATCATAGATAGTTAGAGTGTCAGTCCTTTTGTACTTAAGTCGGCATTGTGCCTTTTGTATTAAATTCGGATGCAATTTCTGTGTTTAATCGTCAATAAGAAGGTCCATGGTATACAGTAAACCTGAAGTGAAGCATCGGAATCTAAAACTGGACTCACAGGAGAGGTTCAAATCATAGAATGTTAGAGTGTCAGTCGTCTTGTGCTTATGTCAGCATTGTGCCTTTTGTATTAAATTCGGATGCAATTTCTGTGTTTCATCGTCAATAAGGAGGTCCATGGTATACAGTAAACCTGAAGTGAAGCATCGGAATCTAAAACTGGACTCACAGGAGAGGTTCAAATCATAGAAAGTTAGTGTGTCTGTTATCTTGTACTTAATTCGGCATTGGGCATTTTATATTAAATTCGGATGCAATTTCTGTGTTTCATCGTCAATAAGAAGGTACAAGGGATACAGTAAACCTGAAGCGAAGCATCGGAATCTTAAACTGGACTCACAGGATAGGTTCAAATTATAGAAGGTGAGTGTGTCAGTCCTCTCGTACTTATGTCGGCATTGTTTCTTTTGTATTAAATTCAGATGCAATTTCTGTGTTTCATCGTCAATAACAAGGTCCAAGGGGTACAGTAAACCTGAAGTGAAGCATCGGAATCTAAAACTGGAGTCAAAGGAGAGGTTCATATCACAGAAAGTGAGAGTGTCAGTCCTCTTGTACTGAAGTCGGCATTGTGCCCTTTGTATTAAATTCGGATGCAATTTCTGTGTTTCATCGTCAATAAGAAGGTCCAAGAGATACAGTAAACATGAAGAGAAGCATCGGAATCTAAAACTGGACTCGCAGGAGAGGTTCAAATCATTGAAAGTGAGAGTGTCAGTCGTCTTGTACTTATGTCGGCACTGTGCATTTTGTATTAAATTCGGATGCAATTTCTGTGTTTCATCGTCAATGAGAAGGTCCAAGGTATACAGGAAACCTGATGTGAAGCATCGAAGTCTAAAACTGGACTCACAGGAGACTTTCAAATCATTGAAAGTGAGAGTGTCAGTCCTCTTGTTCTTAATTCGTCATTGGGCATTTTAGATTAAATTCGCATGCAATTTCTGTGTTTCATCGTCAATAAGAAGGTCCAAGGTATAAAGGAAACCTGAAGTGAAGCATCGGAAACTAAAACTGGACTCACAGGAGTGGTTCAGATCATAGAAAGTGAGAGTGTCAGTCCCCTTGTACTGAAGTCGGCATTGTGCCTTTTGTATTAAATTCGGATGCAATATCTGTGTTTCATCGTCAATAAGAAGGTCCAAGGGATACAGTAAACCTGAAGTGAAGCATGGGAATCTAAAATTGGACTTAAAGGAGTGGTTCAAATCATAGAATGTTAGAGTGTCAGTCCTCTTTTACTGAAGTCGGCATTGTTCCTTTTGTATTAAATTCGGATGCAATTTCTGTGTTTCATCGTCAGTAAGAAGGTCCAAGGTATACAGTAAACCTGAAGTGAAGCATCGGAATCTAAAACTGGACTCACAGGTGAGGTTCATATCATAGAAAGACAGAGTGTCAGTCCTCTTGTTCTTAAGTCGGCGTTGTGCCTTTTGTATTAAATTCGGATCCAATTTCTGTGTTTCATCGTCAATAAGATGGTCCAAGGGATACAGTAAACCTGAAGTGAAGCATCGGAATCTAAAACTGGACTCACTGGAGAGGTTCAAATCATAGAAAGTTAGAGTGTCAGTCCTCTTGTACTTAAGTCGGCATTGTGCCTTTTGTATTAAATTCGGATGCAAGTTCTGTGTTTCATCGTCAGTAAGAGGGTCCAAGGGGTACAGTAAACCTGAAGTGAAGCATCGGAATCTAAAACTGGACTGACGGGAGAGGTTCAAATCATAGAAAGTGAGAGTGTCAGTCCTTTTTTACTGAAGTCGGCATTGTGCCTTTTGTAATAAAATCGGATGCAATATCTGTGTTTCATCGTCAATAAGAAGGTCTATGGGGTACAGTAAACCTGAAGTGAAGCATCGGAATCTAAAACTGGACTGACGGGAGAGGTTCAAATCATAGAAAGTGAGAGTGTCAGTCCTCTTTTACTGAAGTCGGCATGGTACATTTTGAATCAAATTCGGATGCAATTTCTGTGTTTCATCGTCAATAAGAAGGTCTAAGTGGTACAGTATACCTGAAGTGAAGCATCGGAATCTAAAACTGGACTGACGGGAGAGGTTCAAATCATAGAAAGTTAGAGTGTTAGTCGTCTTGTACTTGAGTCGGCATTGTGCCCTTTGTATTAATTTCGGATGCAATATCTGTGTTTCATCGTCAATAAGAAGGTCCAAGGGATACTGTAAACCTAAAGTGAAGCATCGGAATCTAAAACTGGACTCACAGGAGAGGTTCAAATTATAGAAATTGAGAGTGTCAGTCCTCTTGTTCTTAAGTCGGCATTGTGCCTTTTGTATTAAATTCTGATCCAATTTCTGTGTTTCATCGTCAATAAGATGGTCCAAGGGATACAGTAAACCTGAAGTGAAGCATCGGAATCTAAAACTGGACTCATAGGAGAGGTTCAAATCATAGAAATTTAGTGTGTCAGTCGTCTTGTACTTAAGTCGGCATTGTGCCTTTTGCATTAAAAATTAAAATGCAATTTCTGTGTTTCATCGTCAATAGGAAGGTCCACGGTATACAGTAAACCTGAAGTGAAGCATCGGAATCTAAAACTGGAATCACTGGAGGGTTCAAATCATAGAAAGTTTGAGTGTCAGTCCTCTTGTACTTAAGTCGGCATTGTGCCTTTTGCATTAAACTCGCATGCAATTTCTGTGTTTCATCGTCAATAAGAAGGTCCAAGGTATAACGGAAACCCAAAGTGAAGCACCGGAATCTAAAACTGGACTCACAGGAGTGGTTCAAATCATAGAAAGTTAGAGTGTCAGTCCTCATGTACTTAAGTCGGCATTGTGCCTTTTGTATTAAATTCGGATGCAAGTTCTGTGTTTCATCGTCAGTAAGAGGGTCCAAGGTATACAGTAAACCTTAAGTGAAGAATCGGAATCTAAAACTGGACTCACAGGAGGGGTTCAAATCATTGAAAGACAGAGTGTCAGTCCTCTTGAACTTAAGTCGGCATTGTGCCTTTTGTATAAAATTCGGACGCAATTTCTGTGTTTCTTCGTCAATAAGAAGGTCCAAGGTACAAAGGAAACCTGAAGTGAAGCATCGGAAACTAAAACTGGACTCATAGGAGAGGTTCAAATCATAGAAAGTTAGAGTGTCAGTCCTCTTGTACTTAAGTCGGCATTGTGCATTTTGTATTAAATTCGGATGCTATTTCTTTGTTTCATCGTCAATAAGAAGGTACAAATGATACAGTAAACCTCAAGTGGAGCATCGGAATCTAAAACTGGACTAACAGGAGAGGTTCAGATCATAGAAAGTGAGAGTGTCAGTCCCCTTGTACTTAAGTCGGCATTGTGCCTTTTGTATTAAATTCGGATGCAATTTCTGTGTTTCATCGTCAATTAGAAGGTCCAAGGGATACACTAAACCTGAAGTGAAGCATCGGAATCTAAAATTGTACTTAAAGGAGTGGTTCAAATCATAGAATGTTAGAGTGTCAGTCCTCTTTTACTGAAGTCGGCATTGTTCCATTTGTATTAAATTCGGATGCAATTTCTGTGTTTCATCGTCAATAAGAAGGTCCAAGGGATACAGTAAACCTGAAGTGAAGCATCAGAATCTAAAACTGGACTCACAGGAGAGGTTCTAATCATAGATAGTTAGAGTGTCAGTCCTTTTGTACTTAAGTCGGCGTTGTGCCTTTTGTATTAAATTCGGATGCAATTTCTGTGTTTCATCGTCAATAAGAAGGTCCAAGGTATAACGGAAACCTGAAATGAAGCATCGGAATTAAAACTGGACTCACAGGAGAGGTGCAAATCATAGAAAGTGAGAGTGTCATTCCTCTTGTTTTCAAGTCGGCATTGTGCCTTTTGTATTAAAGTCGGATTCAATTTCTGTGTTTCATCGTCAATCAATAACAAGGTCCATAGGATACAGTAAACCTGAAGTGAAGCATCGGAATCTAAAACTGGAGTCAAAGGAAAGGTTCATATCACAGAAAGTGAGAGTGTCAGTCCTCTTGTACTTATGTCGGCATTGTGCCCTTTGTATTAAATTCGGATGCAATTTCTGAGTTTCATCGTCAAAAAGAAGGTCCAAGGTATACAGTAAACCTGAAGTGAAGCATCGGAATCTAAAACTGGACTCACAGGAGAGGTTCAAATCATAGAAAGTTAGTGTGTCTGTCCTCTTGTACTTAATTCGGCATTGGGCCTTTTATATTAAATTCGGATGCAATTTCTGTGTTTCATCGTCAATAAGAAGGTACAAGGGATACAGTAAACCTGAAGCGAAGCATCGGAATCTTAAACTGGACTCACAGGATAGGTTCAAATAATAGAAGGTGAGTGTGTCGTCCTCTTGTACTTAAGTCGGCATTGTCCCTTTTGTATTAAATTCGGATGCAATTTCTGTGTTTCATCGTCAATCAATAACAAGGTCCAAGGGATACAGTAAACCTGAAGTGAAGCATCGTAATCTAAAACTGGAGTCAAAGGAGAGGTTCATATCACAGAAAGTGAGAGTGTCAGTCCTCTTGTACTTAAGTCGGCATTGTGCCCTTTGTATTAAATTCGGATGCAATTTCTGAGTTTCATCGTCAATAAGAAGGTCCATGATATACAATAAACCTGAGGAGAAGCATCGTAATCTAAAACTGGACTCACAGGGGAGGTTCAAATTATAGAAAGTGAGAGTGTCAGTCCTCTTGTACTTAAGTCGGCATTGTGCCTTTTGTATTAAATTCGGATGCAATTTCTGTGTTTCATCGTCAATAAGATGGTCCAAGGGATACAGTAAAACTTAAGTGAAGCATTGGAATCTAAAACTGGACTCATAGGAGAGGTTCAAATCATAGAAAGTTAGAGTGTCAGTCGTCTTGTACTTAAGTCGGCTTTGTGCCTTTTGCATTAAATTAGGATGCAATTTCTGTGTTTCATCGTCAATAGGAAGGTCCAAGGTATACAGTAAACCTGAAGTAAAGCATCGGAATCTAAAACTGGACTCACTGGAGAGGTTCAAATCATAGAAAGTGAGAGTGTCAGTCCTCTTGTACTTATGTCGGCATTGTGCCATGTGCATTAAATTCGGATGCAATTTCTGTGTTTCATCGTTAATAAGAAGGTCCTAGGGATACAGTGAACCTGAAGTGAGGCATCGGAATCTAAAACTGGACTCACAGGAGAGGTTCAAATCAAAGAAAGTTAGAGTGTCAGACCTCTTGTACCTAAGTCGGCATTGTGCCTTTTGTATTACATTCGGATGCAATTTCTGTGTTTCGTCGATAATAAGAAGGTCCTAGGGATGCAGTGAACCTGAAGTGAGGCATCGGAATCTAAAACTGGACTCACAGGAGAGGTTCAAATCATAGAAAGTTAGAGTGTCAGTCCTCTTGTACTTAAGTCGGCATTGTGCCTTCTGTATTAAATTCGGATGCAATTTCTGTGTTTCATCGTCAATAAGATGGTCCAAGGGATACAGTAAACCTGAAGTGAAGCATCGGAATCTAAAACTGGACTCATAGGAGAGGTTCAAATCATAGGAAGTTAGAGCGTCAGTCGTCTTGTACTTAAGTCGGCATTGTGCCTTTTGCATTAAAAATTAGGATGCAATTTCTGTGTTTCATCGTCAATAGGAATGTCCAAGGTATAACGGAAACCTGAAGTGAAGCACCGGAATCTAAAACTGGACTCACAGGACAGGTTCAAATCATAGAAAGACAGAGTGTCAGTCCTCTTATACTTAAGTCGGCATTGTGCCTTTTGTATTAAATTCGGATGTAATTTCTGTGTTTCATCGTCAATAACAAAGCCCAAGGTATAAAGGAAACCTGAAGTGAAGCATAGGAAACTAAAACTGGACTCGTAGGAGAGGTTCAAATCATAGAAAGTTAGAGTGTCAGTCCTCTTGTACTTAAGTCGGCATTGTGCATTTTGTATTAAATTCGGATGCTATTTCTTTGTTTCATCGTCAATAAGAAGGTACAAGGTATACAGTAAACCTCAAGTGAAGCATCGGAATCTAAAACTGGACTCACTGGAGAGGTTCAGATCATAGAAAGTGAGAGTGTCAGTCCCCTTGTACTTAAGTCGGCATTGTGCCTTTTGTAATACATTCGGATGCAATATCTGTGTTTCATCGTCAATAAGAAGGTCCAAGGGATACAGTAAACCTGAAGTGAAGCATCGGAATCTAAAATTGGACTTAAAGGAATGGTTCAAATCATAGAATGTTAGAGTGTCAGTCCTCTCTTACTGAAGTCGGCATTGTTCCTTTTGTATTAAATTCGGATGCAATTTCTGTGTTTCATCGTCAATAAGAATGTCCAAGGGATACAGTAAACCTGAAGTGAAGCATCGGAATCTAAAACTGGACCCACAGGACAGGTTCAAATCATAGAAAGTGAGAGTGTCAGTCCTCTGGCACTTACGTCGGCATTGTGCCTTTTGTATTAAATTCGGTTGCAATTTCTGTGTTTCATCGTCAATAAGAAGGTCCCAAGGATACAGTAAACCTGAAGTGAAGCATCAGAATCTAAAACTGGACTCACAGGAGAGGTTCAAATCATAGATACTTAGAGTGTCAGTCCTTTTGTACTTAAGTCGGCATTGTGCATTTTGTATTATATTCGGATGCAATTTCTGTGTTTCATCGTCAATAAGAAAGTCCAAGGTATAACGGAAACCTGAAGTGAAGCATCGGAATTAAAACTGGACTCACAGGAGAGGTTCAAATCATAGAAAGTGAGAGTGTCATTCCTCTTGTTTTCAAGTCGGCATTGTGCCTTTTGTATTAAAGTCGGATTCAATTTCTGTGTTTCATCGTCAATCAATAACAAGGTCCATAGGATACAGTAAACCTGAAGTGAAGCATCGGAATCTAAAACTGGTGTCAAAGGAAAGGTTCATATCACAGAAAGTGAGAGTGTCAGTCCTCTTGTACTTATGTCGGCATTGTGCCCTTTGTATTAAATTCGGATGCAATTTCTGAGTTTCATCGTCAAAAAGAAGGTCCAAGGTATACAGTAAACCTGAAGTGAAGCATCGGAATCTAAAACTGGACTCACAGGAGAGGTTCAAATCATAGAAAGTTAGTGTGTCTGTCCTCTTGTACTTAATTCGGCATTGGGCCTTTTATATTAAATTCGGATGCAATTTCTGTGTTTCATCGTCAATAAGAAGGTACAAGGGATACAGTAAACCTGAAGCGAAGCATCGGAATCTTAAACTGGACTCACAGGATAGGTTCAAATAATAGAAGGTGAGTGTGTCGTCCTCTTGTACTTAAGTCGGCATTGTCCCTTTTGTATTAAATTCGGATGCAATTTCTGTGTTTCATCGTCAATCAATAACAAGGTCCAAGGGATACAGTAAACCTGAAGTGAAGCATCGGAATCTAAAACTGGAGTCAAAGGAGAGGTTCATATCACAGAAAGTGAGAGTGTCAGTCCTCTTGTACTTAAGTCGGCATTGTGCCCTTTGTATTAAATTCGGATGCAATTTCTGAGTTTCATCGTCAATAAGAAGGTCCATGATATACAATAAACCTGAGGAGAAGCATCGTAATCTAAAACTGGACTCACAGGGGAGGTTCAAATTATAGAAAGTGAGAGTGTCAGTCCTCTTGTACTTAAGTCGGCATTGTGCCTTTTGTATTAAATTCGGATGCAATTTCTGTGTTTCATCGTCAATAAGATGGTCCAAGGGATACAGTAAAACTTAAGTGAAGCATTGGAATCTAAAACTGGACTCATAGGAGAGGTTC
Source organism: Schistocerca americana (assembly GCF_021461395.2). Lineage (NCBI taxonomy): Eukaryota > Metazoa > Arthropoda > Insecta > Orthoptera > Acrididae > Schistocerca > Schistocerca americana. The sequence goes on along the minus strand of NW_025725917.1, from coordinate 4,715,533 downwards.
AAATCATAGAAAGTTAGAGTGTCAGTCGTCTTGTACTTAAGTCGGCTTTGTGCCTTTTGCATTAAATTAGGATGCAATTTCTGTGTTTCATCGTCAATAGGAAGGTCCAAGGTATACAGTAAACCTGAAGTAAAGCATCGATATCTAAAACTGGACTCACTGGAGAGGTTCAAATCATAGAAAGTGAGAGTGTCAGTCCTCTTGTACTTATGTCGGCATTGTGCCATGTGCATTAAATTCGGATGCAATTTCTGTGTTTCATCGTTAATAAGAAGGTCCTAGGGATACAGTGAACCTGAAGTGAGGCATCGGAATCTAAAACTGGACTCACAGGAGAGGTTCAAATCAAAGAAAGTTAGAGTGTCAGACCTCTTGTACCTAAGTCGGCATTGTGCCTTTTGTATTACATTCGGATGCAATTTCTGTGTTTCGTCGATAATAAGAAGGTCCTAGGGATGCAGTGAACCTGAAGTGAGGCATCGGAATCTAAAACTGGACTCACAGGAGAGGTTCAAATCATAGAAAGTTAGAGTGTCAGTCCTCTTGTACTTAAGTCGGCATTGTGCCTTCTGTATTAAATTCGGATGCAATTTCTGTGTTTCATCGTCAATAAGATGGTCCAAGGGATACAGTAAACCTGAAGTGAAGCATCGGAATCTAAAACTGGACTCATAGGAGAGGTTCAAATCATAGGAAGTTAGAGCGTCAGTCGTCTTGTACTTAAGTCGGCATTGTGCCTTTTGCATTAAAAATTAGGATGCAATTTCTGTGTTTCATCGTCAATAGGAATGTCCAAGGTATAACGGAAACCTGAAGTGAAGCACCGGAATCTAAAACTGGACTCACAGGAGAGGTTCAAATCATAGAAAGACAGAGTGTCAGTCCTCTTATACTTAAGTCGGCATTGTGCCTTTTGTATTAAATTCGGATGTAATTTCTGTGTTTCATCGTCAATAACAAAGCCCAAGGTATAAAGGAAACCTGAAGTGAAGCATAGGAAACTAAAACTGGACTCGTAGGAGAGGTTCAAATCATAGAAAGTTAGAGTGTCAGTCCTCTTGTACTTAAGTCGGCATTGTGCATTTTGTATTAAATTCGGATGCTATTTCTTTGTTTCATCGTCAATAAGAAGGTACAAGGTATACAGTAAACCTCAAGTGAAGCATCGGAATCTAAAACTGGACTCACTGGAGAGGTTCAGATCATAGAAAGTGAGAGTGTCAGTCCCCTTGTACTTAAGTCGGCATTGTGCCTTTTGTATTAAATTCGAATGCAATTTCTGTGTTTCATCGTCAATAAGAAAGTCCAAGGGATACAGTAAACCTGAAGTGAAGCATCGGAATCTAAAACTGGATTCACAGGAGAGGTTCAAATCATAGAAAATTTGTGTGTAAGTCCTCTTGTACCTAATTCGGCATTGGGCTTTTTACATTAAATTCGGATGCTATTTCTGTGTTTCATCGTCAATAAGAAGGTACAGGGGATACAGTAAACCTGAAGTGAAGCATCCGAATCTAAAACTGGACTCACAAGAGAGGTTCAAATCATAGATAGTGAGAGAGTCAGTCCTCTTGTACTTAAGTCGACATTGTGCCTTTTGTATTAAATCCGGATGCAATTTCTGTGTTTCATCGTCAATAAGAAGGTCCAAAGGATACAGTAAACCTGAAGTGAAGCATCGGAATCTAAAACTGGACTCATAGGAGAGGTTCAAATCATAGAAAGTTAGAGTGTCAGTCCGCTTGTACTTAAGTCGGCATTGTGCATTTTGTAAAAAATTCGGATGCTATTTCTTTGTTTCATCGTCAATAAGAAGGTACAAGGTATACAGTAAACCTCAAGTGAAGCATCGGAATCTAAAACTGGACTCACTGGAGAGGTTCAGATCATAGAAAGTGAGAGTGTCATCCCTTGTACTTAAGTCGGCATTGTGCCTTTTGTAATAAATTCAGATGCAATATCTGTGTTTCATCGTCAATAAGAAGGTCCAAGGGATACAGTAAACCTGAAGTGAAGCATCGGAATCTAAAATTGGACTTAAAGGAGTGGTTCAAATCATAGAATGTTAGTGTGTCAGTCGTCTTGTACTTAACTCAGCATTGTGCCTTTTGTATTAAATTCGGATGCAATTTCTATGTTTCATCGTCAATAAGAAGGTCCATGGTATACAGTAAACCTGAAGTGAAGCATCGGAATCTAAAACTGGACTCACAGGAGGGGTTCAAATCATCGAAAGACAGAGTCTCAGTCCGCTTGTACTTAAGTCGGCATTGTGCCTTTTGTATTAATTTCGAATGCAATTTCTGTGTTTCATCGTCAATAAGAAAGTCCAAGGGATTCAGTAAACCTGAAGTGAAGCATCGGAATCTAAAACTGGTATCACAGGAGAGGTTCAAATCATAGAAAATTTGTGTGTCAGTCCTCTTGTACCTAATTCGGCATTGGGCTTTTTATATTAAATTCGGATGCTATTTCTGTGTTTCATCGTCAATAAGAAGGTACAAGGGATACAGTAAACCTGAAGTGAAGCATCCGAATCTAAAACTGGACTCACTGGAGAGGTTCAAATCATAGATAGTGAGAGAGTCAGTCCTCTTGTACTTAAGTCGACATTGTGCCTTTTGTATTAAATCCGGATGCAATTTCTGTGTTTCATCGTCAATAAGAAGGTCCAAAGGATACAGTAAACCTGAAGTGAGGCATCGGAATCTAAAACTGGACTCACAGGAGAGGTTCAAATCATAGAAAGTTAGAGTGTCAGTCCTCTTGTACTTAAGTCGGCATTGTGCCTTCTGTATTAAATTCGGATGCAATTTCTGTGTTTCATCGTCAATAAGATGGTCCAAGGGATACAGTAAACCTGAAGTGAAGCATCGGAATCTAAAACTGGACTCATAGGAGAGGTTCAAATCATAGGAAGTTAGAGCGTCAGTCGTCTTGTACTTAAGTCGGCATTGTGCCTTTTGCATTAAAAATTAGGATGCAATTTCTGTGTTTCATCGTCAATAGGAAGGTCCAAGGTATAACGGAAACTTGAAGTGAAGCACCGGAATCTAAAACTGGACTCACAGGAGAGGTTCAAATCATAGAAAGACAGAGTGTCAGTCCTCTTATACTTAAGTCGGCATTGTGCCTTTTGTATTAAATTCGGATGCAATTTCTGTGTTTCATCGTCAATAACAAAGCCCAAGGTATAAAGGAAACCTGAAGTGAAGCATAGGAAACTAAAACTGGACTCGTAGGAGAGGTTCAAATCATAGAAAGTTAGAGTGTCAGTCCTCTTGTACTTAAGTCGGCATTGTGCATTTTGTATTAAATTCGGATGCTATTTCTTTGTTTCATCGTCAATAAGAAGGTACAAGGTATACAGTAAACCTCAAGTGAAGCATCGGAATCTAAAACTGGACTCACTGGAGAGGTTCAGATCATAGAAAGTGAGAGTGTCAGTCCCCTTGTACTTAAGTCGGCATTGTGCCTTTTGTAATAAATTCGGATGCAATATCTGTGTTTCATCGTCAATAAGAAGGTCCAAGGGATACAGTAAACCTGAAGTGACGCATCGGAATCTAAAATTGGACTTAAAGGAATGGTTCAAATCATAGAATGTTAGAGTGTCAGTCCTCTCTTACTGAAGTCGGCATTGTTCCTTTTGTATTAAATTCGGATGCAATTTCTGTGTTTCATCGTCAATAAGAATGTCCAAGGGATACAGTAAACCTGAAGTGAAGCATCGGAATCTAAAACTGGACCCACAGGACAGGTTCAAATCATAGAAAGTGAGAGTGTCAGTCCTCTGGCACTTACGTCGGCATTGTGCCTTTTGTAATAAATTCGGTTGCAATTTCTGTGTTTCATCGTCAATAAGAAGGTCCCAAGGATACAGTAAACCTGAAGTGAAGCATCAGAATCTAAAACTGGACTCACAGGAGAGGTTCAAATCATAGATACTTAGAGTGTCAGTCCTTTTGTACTTAAGTCGGCATTGTGCATTTTGTATTATATTCGGATGCAATTTCTGTGTTTCATCGTCAATAAGAAGGTCCAAGGTATAACGGAAACCTGAAGTGAAGCATCGGAATTAAAACTGGACTCACAGGAGAGGTTCAAATCATAGAAAGTGAGAGTGTCATTCCTCTTGTTTTCAAGTCGGCATTGTGCCTTTTGTATTACATTCGGATCCAATTTCTGTGTTTCATCGTCAATAACATGGTCCAAGGGATACAGTAAACCTGAAGTGAAGCATCGGAATCTAAAACTGGACTCACAGGAGAGGTTCAAATCATAGAATGTTAGTGTGTCAGTCGTCTTGTACTTAAGTCAGCATTGTGCCTTTTGTATTAAATTCGGATGCAATTTCTATGTTTCATCGTCAATAAGAAGGTCCATGGTATACAGTAAACCTGAAGTGAAGCAATGGAATCTAAAACTGGACTCACAGGAGGGGTTCAATTCATCGAAAGACAGAGTCTCAGTCCGCTTGTACTTAAGTCGGCATTGTGCCTTTTGTATTAAATTCGAATGCAATTTCTGTGTTTCATCGTCAATAAGAAAGTCCAAGGGATACAGTAAACCTGAAGTGAAGCATCGGAATCTAAAACTGGATTCACAGGAGAGGTTCAAATCATAGAAAATTTGTGTGTAAGTCCTCTTGTACCTAATTCGGCATTGGGCTTTTTACATTAAATTCGGATGCTATTTCTGTGTTTCATCGTCAATAAGAAGGTACAGGGGATACAGTAAACCTGAAGTGAAGCATCCGAATCTAAAACTGGACTCACAGGAGAGGTTCAAATCATAGATAGTGAGAGAGTCAGTCCTCTTGTACTTAAGTCGACATTGTGCCTTTTGTATTAAATCCGGATGCAATTTCTGTGTTTCATCGTCAATAAGAAGGTCCAAAGGATACAGTAAACCTGAAGTGAAGCATCGGAATCTAAAACTGGACTCACAAGAGAGGTTCAAATCATAGAAAGTTAGAGTGTCAGTCCTCTTGTACTTAAGACGGCATTGTGCTTTTGTATTAAATTCGGATGCAATGTCTGATTTTCATCGTCAATAAGAAGGTCCAAGGTATACAGTAAACCTGAAGTGAAGAGGCGGAATCTAAATCTGGACTCACAGGAGAGATTCAAATCATTGACAGTGAGAGTGTCAGTCGTCTTGTACTTAAGTTGGCATTGTGCCTTTTGAATTAAATTCGCATGCAATTTCTGTGTTTCATCGTCAATTAGAAGGTCCAAGGTATACAGGAAACATGAAGTGAAGCATCGGAATCTAAAACTGGACTCACAGGAGAGGTTCAAATCATAGAAAGTTAGTGTGTCTGTTCTCTTGTACTTAATTCGGCATTGGGCATTTTATATTAAATACGGATGCAATTTCTGTGTTTCATCGTCAATAAGAAGGTACAAGGGATACAGTAAACCTGAAGCGAAGCATCGGAATCTTAAACTGGACTCACAGATTAGGTTCAAATTATAGAAGGTGAGTGTGTCAGTCCTCTCGTACTTATGTCGGCATTGTGCCTTTTGTATTAAATTCGGATGCAATTTCTGTGTTTCATCGTCAATAACAAGGTCCAAGGGATACAGTAAACCTGAAGTGAAGCATCGGAATCTAAAACTGGAGTCAAAGGAGAGGTTCATATCACAGAAAGTGAGAGTGTCAGTCCTCTTGTACTTAAGTCGGCATTGTGCCCTTTGTATTAATTTCGGATGCAATATCTGTGTTTCATCGTCAATAAGAAGGTCCAAGGGATACTGTAAACCTGAAGTGAAGCATCGGAATCTAAAACTGGACTCACAGGAGAGGTTCAAATCATAGAAAGTTAGAGTGTCAGTCGTCTCGTACTTAAGTCGGCTTTGTGCCTTTTGCATTAAATTAGGATGCAATTTCTGTGTTTCATCGTCAATAGGAAGGTCCAAGGTATACAGTAAACCTGAAGTGAAGCATCGGAATCTAAAACTGGACTCACTGGAGAGGTTCAAATCATAGAAAGTGAGAGTGTCAGTCCTCTTGTACTTAAGTCGGCATTGTGCCATGTGCATTAAATTCGGATGCAATTTCTGTGTTTCATCGTTAATAAGAAGGTCCTAGGGATACAGTGAACCTGAAGTGAGGCATCGGAATCTAAAACTGGACTCACAGGAGAGGTTCAAATCAAAGAAAATTAGAGTGTCAGACCTCTTGTACCTAAGTCGGCATTGTGCCTTTTGTATTACATTCGGATGCAATTTCTGTGTTTCGTCGATAATAAGAGGGTCCTAGGGATACAGTGAACCTGAAGTGAGGCATCGGAATCTAAAACTGGACTCACAGGAGAGGTTCAAGTCATAGAAAGTTAGAGTGTCAGTCCTCTTGTACTTAAGTCGGCATTGTGCCTTCTGCATTAAATTCGGATGCAATTTCTGTGTTTCATCGTCAATAAGATGGTCCAAGGGATACAGTAAACCTGAAGTGAAGCATCGGAATCTAAAACTGGACTCATAGGAGAGGTTCAAATCATAGAAAGTTAGAGCGTCAGTCGTCTTGTACTTAAGTCGGCATTGTGCCTTTTGCATTAAAAATTAGGATGCAATTTCTGTGTTTCATCGTCAATAGGAAGGTCCAAGGTATACAGTAAACCTGAAGTGAAGCATCGGAATCAAAAACTGGACCCACATGTGAGGTTCAAATCATAGAAAGACAGAGTGTCAGTCCTCTTTTACTGAAGTCGGCATTGTGCCTTTTGTATTAAATTCGGATGCAATTTCTGTGTTTCATCGTCAATAAGAAGGTCCAAGGTATAACGGAAACCTGAAGTGAAGCACCGGAATCTAAAACTGGACTCACAGGAGAGGTTCAAATCATAGAAAGACAGAGTGTCAGTCCTCTTATACTTAAGTCGGCATTGTGCCTTTTGTATTAAATTCGGATGCAATTTCTGTGTTTCATCGTCAATAACAAAGCCCAAGGTATAAAGGAAACCTGAAGTAAAGCATAGGAAACTAAAACTGGACTCATAGGAGAGGTTCAAATCATAGAAAGTTAGAGTGTCAGTCCGCTTGTACTTAAGTCGGCATTGTGCATTTTGTAAAAAATTCGGATGCTATTTCTTTGTTTCATCGTCAATAAGAAGGTACAAGGTATACAGTAAACCTCAAGTGAAGCATCGGAATCTAAAACTGGACTCACTGGAGAGGTTCAGATCATAGAAAGTGAGAGTGTCAGTCCCCTTGTACTTAAGTCAGCATTGTGCCTTTTGTAATAAATTCGGATGCAATATCTGTGTTTCATCGTCAATAAGAAGGTCCAAGGGATACAGTAAACCTAAAGTGAAGCATCGGAATCTAAAATTGGACTTAAAGGAGTGGTTCAAATCATAGAATGTTAGTGTGTCAGTCGTCTTGTACTTAACTCAGCATTGTGCCTTTTGTATTAAATTCGGATGCAATTTCTGTGTTTCATCGTCAATAAGAAGGTCCATGGTATACAGTAAACCTGAAGTGAAGCATCGGAATCTAAAACTGGACTCACAGGAGGGGTTCAAATCATCGAAAGACAGAGTCTCAGTCCGCTTGTACTTAAGTCGGCATTGTGCCTTTTGTATTAATTTCGAATGCAATTTCTGTGTTTCATCGTCAATAAGAAAGTCCAAGGGATTCAGTAAACCTGAAGTGAAGCATCGGAATCTAAAACTGGTATCACAGGAGAGGTTCAAATCATAGAAAATTTGTGTGTCAGTCCTCTTGTACCTAATTCGGCATTGGGCTTTTTATATTAAATTCGGATGCTATTTCTGTGTTTCATCGTCAATAAGAAGGTACAAGGGATACAGTAAACCTGAAGTGAAGCATCCGAATCTAAAACTGGACTCACTGGAGAGGTTCAAATCATAGATAGTGAGAGAGTCAGTCCTCTTGTACTTAAGTCGACATTGTGCCTTTTGTATTAAATCCGGATGCAATTTCTGTGTTTCATCGTCAATAAGAAGGTCCAAAGGATACAGTAAACCTGAAGTGAAGCATCGGAATCTAAAACTGGACTCACAAGAGAGGTTCAACTCATAGAAAGTTAGAGTGTCAGTCCTCTTGTACTTAAGACGGCATTGTGCTTTTGTATTAAATTCGGATGCAATTTCTGATTTTCATCGTCAATAAGAAGGTCCAAGGTATACAGTAAACCTTAAGTGAAGAATCGGAATCTAAAACTGAACTCACAGGAGGGGTTCAAATCATAGAAAGACAGAGTGTCAGTTTTTTTTTTCTTAAGTCGGCATTGTGCCTTTTGTATTAAATTCGGATGCAATTTCTGTGTTTCATCGTCAATAAGAAGGTCCAAGGTATAAAGGAAACCTGAAGTGAAGCATCGGAATCTAAAACTGGACTCACAGGTGAGGTTCGAATCATAGAAAGACAGAGTGTCAGTCCTCTTGTTCTTAAGTCGGCATTGTGCCTTTTGTATTAAATTCGTATCCAATTTCTGTGTTTCATCGTCAATAAGATGGACCAAGGGATACAGTAAACCTGATGTGAAGCATCGGAATCTAAAACTGGACTCACTGGAGAGGTTCAAATCATAGAATGTGAGAGTGTCAGTCCTTTTTTACTAAAGTCGGCATTGTGCCTTTTGTAATAAATGCGGATGCAATTTCTGTGTTTCATCGTCAATAAGAAGGTCTATGGGGTACAGTAAACCTGAAGTGAAGCATCGGAATCTAAAACTGGACTGACGGGAGAGGTTCAAATCATAGAAAGTGAGAGTGTCAGTCCTCTTTAACTGAAGTCGGCATTGTACCTTTTGAATCAAATTCGGATGCAATTTCTGTGTTTCATCGTCAATAAGAAGGTCTAAGGGGTACAGTAAACCTGAAGTGAAGCATCGGAATCTAAAACTGGACTGACGGGAGAGGTTCAAATCATAGAAAGTTAGAGTGTCAGTCGTCTTGTACTTAAGTCGGCATTGTGCCCTTTGTATTAATTTCGGATGCAATATCTGTGTTTCATCGTCAATAAGAAGGTCCAAGGGATACTGTAAACCTGAAGTGAAGCATCGGAATCTAAAACTGGACTCACAGGAGAGGTTCAAATAATAGAAATTGAGAGTGTCAGTCCCTTGTTCTTAAGTCGGCATTGTGCCTTTTGCATTAAAAAGTATAATGCAATTTCTGTGTTTCATCGTCAATAGGAAGGTCCAAAGTATACAGTAAACCTGAAGTGAAGCATCGGAATCTAAAACTGGAATCACTGGAGAGGTTCAAATCATAGAAAGTTAGAGTGTCAGTCCTCTTGTACTTAAGTCGGCATTGTGCCTTTTGCATTAAACTCGGATGCAATTTCTGTGTTTCATCGTTAATAAGAAGGTCCTAGGGATACAGTGAACCTGAAGTGAGGCATCGGAATCTAAAACTGGACTCACAGGAGAGGTTCAAATCAAAGAAAGTTAGAGTGTCAGTCCTCTTGTACCTAAGTCGGCATTGTGCCTTTTGTGTTACATTCGGATGCAATTTCTGTGTTTCGTCGTTAATAAGAAGGTCCTAGGGATACAGTGAACCTGAAGTGAGGCATCGGAATCTAAAACTGGACTCACAGGAGAGGTTCAAATCATAGAAAGTTAGAGTGTCAGTCCTCTTGTACTTAAGTCGGCATTGTGCCGTCTGTATTAAATTCGGATGCAATTTCTGTGATTCATCGTCAGTAAGAAGGTCCAAGGTATACAGTAAACCTGAAGTGAAGCATCGGAATCTAAAACTGGACTCAAAGGTGAGGTTCAAATCATAGAAAGACAGAGTGTCAGTCCTCTTGTACTTAAGTCGGCATTGTGCCTTTTGTATTAAATTCGGATGCAATTTCTGTGTTTCATCGTCAATAAGAAGGTCCAAGGTATAACGGAAACCCAAAGTGAAGCACCGGAATCTAAAACTGGACTCACAGGAGAGGTTCAAATCATAGAAAGTTAGAGTGTCAGTCCTCTTGTACTTAAGTCGGCATTGCGCCTTTTGTATTAAATTCGGATGCAATTTCTGTGTTTCATCGTCAATAAGAAAGTCCAAGGGATACAGTAAACCTGAAGTGAAGCATCGGAATCTAAAACTGGATTCACAGGAGAGGTTCAAATCATAGAAAATTTGTGTGTCAGTCCTCTTGTACCTAATTCGGCATTGGGCCTTTTATATTAAATTCGGATGCTATTTCTGTGTTTCATCGTCAATAAGAAGGTACAAGGGATACAGTAAACCTGAAGTGAAGCATCCGAATCTAAAACTGGACTCACTGGAGAGGTTCAAATCATAGATAGTGAGAGAGTCAGTCCTCTTGTACTTAAGTCGACATTGTGCCTTTTGTATTAAATCCGGATGCAATTTCTGTGTTTCATCGTCAATAAGAAGGTCCAAAGGATACAGTAAACCTGAAGTGAAGCATCGTAATCTAAAACTGGACTCACAAGAGAGGTTCAAATCATAGAAAGTTAGAGTGTCAGTCCTCTTGTACTTAAGACGGCATTGTGCTTTTGTATTAAATTCGGATGCAATTTCTGATTTTCATCGTCAATAAGAAGGTCCAAGGTATACAGTAAACCTGAAGTGAAGAGGCGGAATCTAAATCTGGACTCACAGGAGAGATTCAAATCATTGACAGTGAGAGTGTCAGTCGTCTTGTACTTAAGTTGGCATTGTGCCTTTTGTATTAAATTCGCATGCAATTTCTGTGTTTCATCGTCAATTAGAAGGTCCAAGGTATACAGGAAACCTGAAGTGAAGCATCGGAATCTAAAACTGGACTCACAGGAGAGGTTCAAATCATAGAAAGTTAGTGTGTCTGTTCTCTTGTACTTAATTCGGCATTGGGCATTTTATATTAAATTCGGATGCAATTTCTGTGTTTCATCGTCAATAAGAAGGTACAAGGGATACAGTAGACCTGAAGCGAACATCGGAATCTTAAACTGGACTCACAGGATAGGTTCAAATTATAGAAGGTGAGTGTGTCAGTCCTCTCGTACTTATGTCGGCATTGTGCCTTTTGTATTAAATTCGGATGCAATTTCTGTGTTTCATCGTCAATAACAAGGTCCAAGGGATACAGTAAACCTGAAGTGAAGCATCTGAATCTAAAACTAGAGTCAATGGAGAGGATCAATTCATAGAAAGTTAGAGTGTCAGTCCTCTTGTACTTATGTCGGCATTGTGCTTTTGTATTCAATTCGGATGCAAGTTCTGTGTTTCATCGTCAGTAAGAGGGTCCAAGGTATACAGTAAACCTTAAGTGAAGAATCGGAATCTAAAACTGGACTCACAGGAGGGGTTCAAATCATAGAAAGACTGAGTGTCAGTCCTCTTTTACTTAAGTCGGCATTGTGCCTTTTGTATTAAATTCGGATGCAATTTCTGTGTTTCATCGTCAATAAGAAGGTCTATGGGGTACAGTAAACCTGAAGTGAAGCATCGGAATCTAAAACTGGACTGACGGGAGAGGTTCAAATCATAGAAAGTGAGAGTGTCAGTTCTCTTTAACTGAAGTCGGCATTGTACCTTTTGAATCAAATTCGGATGCAATTTCTGTGTTTCATCCTCAATAAGAAGGTCTTAGGGGGGACAGTAAACCTGAAGTGAAGCATCGGAATCTAAAACTGGGTTGACGGGAGAGGTTCAAATCATAGAAAGTTAGAGTGTCAGTCCTCTTGTACTTAAGTCGGCATTGTGCCTTTTGCATTAAACTCGGATGCAATTTCTGTGTTTCATCGTTAATAAGAAGGTCCTAGGGATACAGTGAACCTGAAGTGAGGCATCGGAATCTAAAACTGGACTCACAGGAGAGGTTCAAATCAAAGAAAGTTAGAGTGTCAGTCCTCTTGTACCTAAGTCGGCATTGTGCCTTTTGTGTTACATTCGGATGCAATTTCTGTGTTTCGTCGTTAATAAGAAGGTCCTAGGGATACAGTGAACCTGAAGTGAGGCATCGGAATCTAAAACTGGACTCACAGGAGAGGTTCAAATCATAGAAAGTTAGAGTGTCAGTCCTCTTGTACTTAAGTCGGCATTGTGCCGTCTGTATTATATTCGGATGCAATTTCTGTGATTCATCGTCAGTAAGAAGGTCCAAGGTATACAGTAAACCTGAAGTGAAGCATCGGAATCTAAAACTGGACTCACAGGTGAGGTTCAAATCATAGAAAGACAGAGTGTCAGTCCTCTTGTACTTAAGTCGGCATTGTGCCTTTTGTATTAAATTCGGATGCAATTTCTGTGTTTCATCGTCAATAAGAATGTCCAAGGTATAACGGAAACCCAAAGTGAAGCACCGGAATCTAAAACTGGACTCACAGGAGAGGTTCAAATCATAGAAAGTTAGAGTGTCAGTCCTCTTGTACTTAAGTCGCCATTGCGCCTTTTGTATTAAATTCGGATGCAATTTCTGTGTTTCATCGTCAATAAGAAAGTCCAAGGGATACAGTAAACCTGAAGTGAAGCATCGGAATCTAAAACTGGATTCACAGGAGAGGTTCAAATCATAGAAAATTTGTGTGTCAGTCCTCTTGTACCTAATTCGGCATTGGGCCTTTTATATTAAATTCGGATGCTATTTCTGTGTTTCATCGTCAATAAGAAGGTACAAGGGATACAGTAAACCTGAAGTGAAGCATCCGAATCTAAAACTGGACTCACTGGAGAGGTTCAAATCATAGATAGTGAGAGAGTCAGTCCTCTTGTACTTAAGTCGACATTGTGCCTTTTGTATTAAATCCGGATGCAATTTCTGTGTTTCATCGTCAATAAGAAGGTCCAAAGGATACAGTAAACCTGAAGTGAAGCATCGTAATCTAAAACTGGACTCACAAGAGAGGTTCAAATCATAGAAAGTTAGAGTGTCAGTCCTCTTGTACTTAAGACGGCATTGTGCTTTTGTATTAAATTCGGATGCAATTTCTGAGTTTCATCGTCAATAAGAAGGTCCAAGGTATACAGTAAACCTGAAGTGAAGAGGCGGAATCTAAATCTGGACTCACAGGAGAGATTCAAATCATTGACAGTGAGAGTGTCAGTCGTCTTGTACTTAAGTTGGCATTGTGCCTTTTGTATTAAATTCGCATGCAATTTCTGTGTTTCATCGTCAATTAGAAGGTCCAAGGTATACAGGAAACCTGAAGTGAAGCATCGGAATCTAAAACTGGACTCACAGGAGAGGTTCAAATCATAGAAAGTTAGTGTGTCTGTTCTCTTGTACTTAATTCGGCATTGGGCATTTTATATTAAATTCGGATGCAATTTCTGTGTTTCATCGTCAATAAGAAGGTACAAGGGATACAGTAGACCTGAAGCGAACATCGGAATCTTAAACTGGACTCACAGGATAGGTTCAAATTAGAGAAGGTGAGTGTGTCAGTCCTCTCGTACTTATGTCGGCATTGTGCCTTTTGTATTAAATTCGGATGCAATTTCTGTGTTTCATCGTCAATAACAAGGTCCAAGGGATACAGTAAACCTGAAGTGAAGCATCAGAATCTAAAACTGGAGTCAATGGAGAGGATCAATTCATAGAAAGTTAGAGTGTCAGTCCTCTTGTACTTATGTCGGCATTGTGCTTTTGTATTCAATTCGGATGCAAGTTCTGTGTTTCATCGTCAGTAAGAGGGTCCAAGGTATACAGTAAACCTTAAGTGAAGAATCGGAATCTAAAACTGGACTCACAGGAGGGGTTCAAATCATAGAAAGACAGAGTGTCAGTCCTCTTTTACTTAAGTCGGCATTGTGCCTTTTGTATTAAATTCGGATGCTATTTCTGTGTTTCATCGTCAATAAGAAGGTCCAAGGTATAAAGCAAACCTGAAGTGAAGCATCGGAATCTAAAACTGGACTCACAGGTGAGGTTCGAATCATAGAAAGACAGAGTGTCAGTCCTCTTGTTCTTAAGTCGGCATTGTGCCTTTTGTATTAAATTCGTATCCAATTTCTGTGTTTCATCGTCAATAAGATGGACCAAGGGATACAGTAAACCTGATGTGAAGCATCGGAATCTAAAACTGGACTCACTGGAGAGGTTCAAATCATAGAATGTGAGAGTGTCAGTCCTTTTTTACTAAAGTCGGCATTGTGCCTTTTGTAATAAATTCGGATGCAATTTCTGTGTTTCATCGTCAATAAGAAGGTCTATGGGGTACAGTAAACCTGAAGTGAAGCATCGGAATCTAAAACTGGACTGACGGGAGAGGTTCAAATCATAGAAAGTGAGAGTGTCAGTTCTCTTTAACTGAAGTCGGCATTGTACCTTTTGAATCAAATTCGGATGCAATTTCTGTGTTTCATCGTCAATAAGAAGGTCTAAGGGGTACAGTAAACCTGAAGTGAAGCATCGGAATCTAAAACTGGGTTGACGGGAGAGGTTCAAATCATAGAAAGTTAGAGTGTCAGTCGTCTTGTACTTAAGTCGGCATTGTGCCCTTTGTATTAATTTCGGATGCAATATCTATGTTTCATCGTCAATAAGAAGGTCCAAGGGATACTGTAAACCTGAAGTGAGGCATCGGAATCTAAAACTGGACTCACAGGAGAGGTTCAAATTATAGAAATTGAGAGTGTCAGTCCCTTGTTCTTAAGTCGGCATTGTGCCTTTTGCATTAAAAAGTAGGATGCAATTTCTGTGTTTCATCGTCAATAGCAAGGTCCAAAGTATACAGTAAACCTGAAGTGAAGCATCGGAATCTAAAACTGGAATCACTGGAGAGGTTCAAATCATAGAAAGTTAGAGTGTCAGTCCTCTTGTACTTAAGTCGGCATTGTGCCTTTTGCATTAAACTCGGATGCAATTTCTGTGTTTCATCGTTAATAAGAAGGTCCTAGGGATACAGTGAACTTGAAGTGAAGCATCGGAATCTAAAACTGGACTCACAGGAGAGGTTCAAATCAAAGAAAGTTAGAGTGTCAGTCCTCTTGTACCTAAGTCGGCATTGTGCCTTTTGTGTTACATTCGGATGCAATTTCTGTGTTTCGTCGTTAATAAGAAGGTCCTAGGGATACAGTGAACCTGAAGTGAGGCATCGGAATCTAAAATTGGACTCACAGGAGAGGTTCAAATCATAGAAAGTTAGAGTGTCAGTCCACTTGTACTTAAGTCGGCATTGTGTGGTCTGTATTAAATTCGGATGCAATTTCTGTGATTCATCGTCAGTAAGAAGGTCCAAGGTATACAGTAAACCTGAAGTGAAGCATCGGAATCTAAAACTGGACTCACAGGTGAGGTTCAAATCATAGAAAGACAGAGTGTCAGTCCTCTTGTACTTAAGTCGGCATTGTGCCTTTTGTATTAAATTCGGATGCAATTTCTGTGTTTCATCGTCAATAAGAAGGTCCAAGGTATAACGGAAACCCAAAGTGAAGCACCGGAATCTAAAACTGGACTCACAGGAGAGGTTCAAATCATAGAAAGTTAGAGTGTCAGTCCTCTTGTACTTAAGTCGGCATTGCGCCTTTTGTATTAAATTCGGATGCAAGTTCTGTGTTTCATCGTCAGTAAGAGGGTCCAAGGTATACAGTAAACCTTAAGTGAAGAATCGGAATCTAAAACTGGACTCACAGGAGGGGTTCAAATCATAGAAAGACAGAGTGTCAGTCCTCTTATACTTAAGTCGGCATTGTGCCTTTTGTATTAAATTCGGATGCAATTTCTGTGTCTCATCGCCAATAAGAAAGCCCAAGGTATAAAGGAAACCTGAAGTGAAGCATAGGAAACTAAAACTGGACTCATAGGAGAGGTTCAAATCATAGAAAGTTAGAGTGTAAGTCCTCCTGTACTTAAGTCGGCATTGTGCATTTTGTATTAAATTCGGATGCTATTTCTTTGTTTCATCGTCAATAAGAAGGTACAAGGTATGCAGTAAACCTGAAGTGAAGCATCGGAATCTAAAACTGGACTCGCAGGAGAGGTTCAAATCATTGAAAGTGAGAGTGTCAGTCGTCCTGTACTTATGTCGGCACTGTGCATTTTGTAATTAATTCGGATGCTATTTCTTTGTTTCATCGTCAATAAGAAGGTACAAGGGATACAGTAAACCTGAAGCGAAGCATCGGAATCTTAACTGGACTCACAGGATAGGTTCAAATTATAGAAGGTGAGTGTGTCAGTCCTCTCGTACTTATGTCGGCATTGTGCCTTTTGTATTAAATTCGGATGCAATTTCTGTGTTTCATCGTCAATAACAAGGTCCAAGGGATACAGTAAACCTGAAGTGAAGCATCGGAATCTAAAGCTGGAGTCAAAGGAGATGTTCATATCACAGAAAGTGAGAGTGTCAGTCCTCTTGTACTTAAGTCGGCATTGTGCCTTTTGTATTAAATTCGGATGCAATTTCTGTGTTTCATCGTCAATAAGAAGGTCCAAGAGATACAGTAAACCTGAAGAGAAGCATCTTAATCTAAAACTGGACTCACAAGAGAGCATCAATTCATAGAAATTTAGAGTGTCAGTCCTCTTGTACTTATGTCGGCATTGTGCTTTTGTATTCAATTCGAGTGCAATTTCTGTGTTTCATCGTCAATAAGAAGGTCCAAGGTATGCAGTAAACCTGAAGTGAAGCATCGGAATCTAAAACTGGACTCGCAGGAGAGGTTCAAATCATTGAAAGTGAGAGTGTCAGTCGTCCTGTACTTATGTCGGCACTGTGCATTTTGTAATTAATTCGGATGCTATTTCTTTGTTTCATCGTCAATAAGAAGGTCCAAGGTATAAAGGAAACCTGAAGTGAAGCTTTGGAAACTAAAACTGGACTCATAGGAGAGGTTCAAATCATAGAAAGTTAGTGTCAGTCCTCTTGTACTTAAGTCGGCATTGTGCATTTTGTATTAAATTCGGATGCTATTTCTTTGTTTCATCGTCAATAAGAAGGTACAAGGGATACAGTAAACCTCAAGTGAAGCATCGGAATCTAAAACTGGACTAACAGGAGAGGTTCAGATCATAGAAAGTGAGAGTGTCAGTCCCCTTGTACTTAAGTCGGCATTGTGCCTTTTGTATTAAATTTGGATGCAATATCTGTGTTTCATCGTCAATAAGAAGGTCCAAGGGATACAGTAAACCTGAAGTGAAGCATGGGAATCTAAAATTGGACTTAAAGGAGACTTTCAAATCATTGAAAGTGAGAGTGTCAGTCCTCTTGTTCTTAATTCGGCATTGGGCATTTTATATTAAATTCGGATTCAATTTCTGTGTTTCATCGTCAATAAGAAGGTCCAAGGTATAACGGAATCCTGAAGTGAAGCACCGGAATCTAAAACTGGACTCACAGGAGAGGTTCAAATCATAGAAAGTTAAAGTGTCAGTCCTCTTGTCCTTAAGTCGGCATTGTGCCTTTTGTATTAAATTCGGATGCAAGTTCTGTGTTTCATCGTCAATAAGAAGGTCCAAGGTATAAAGGAAACCTGAAGTGAAGCTTTGGAAACTAAAACTGGACTCATAGGAGAGGTTCAAATCATAGAAAGTTAGTGTCAGTCCTCTTGTACTTAAGTCGGCATTGTGCATTTTGTATTAAATTCGGATGCTATTTCTTTGTTTCATCGTCAATAAGAAGGTACAAGGGATACAGTAAACCTCAAGTGAAGCATCGGAATCTAAAACTGGACTAACAGGAGAGGTTCAGATCATAGAAAGTGAGAGTGTCAGTCCCCTTGTACTTAAGTCGGCATTGTGCCTTTTGTATTAAATTTGGATGCAATATCTGTGTTTCATCGTCAATAAGAAGGTCCAAGGGATACAGTAAACCTGAAGTGAAGCATGGGAATCTAAAATTGGACTTAAAGGAGAGGTTCAAATCATAGAATTTTAGAGTGTCAGTCCTCTTTTACTGAAGTCGGCATTGTTCCTTTTGTATTAAATTCGGATGCAATTTCTGTGTTTCATCGTCAGTAAGAAGGTCCAAGGTATACAGTAAACCTGAAGTGAAGCATCGGAATTAAAAACTGGACTCACAGGTGAGGTTCACATCATAGAAAGACAGAGTGTCAGTCCTCTTGTTCTTAAGACGGCATTGTGCCTTTTGTATTAAATTCGGATCCAATTTCTGTGTTTCATCGCCAATAAGAAAGCCCAAGGTATAAAGGAAACCTGAAGTGAAGCATAGGAAACTAAAACTGGACTCATAGGAGAGGTTCAAATCATAGAAAGTTAGAGTGTAAGTCCTCCTGTACTTAAGTCGGCATTGTGCATTTTGTATTAAATTCGGATGCTATTTCTTTGTTTCATCGTCAATAAGAAGGTACAAGGTATACAGTAAACCTCAAGTGAAGCATCGGAATCTAAAACTGGACTCACTGGAGAGGTTCAGATCATAGAAAGTGAGAGTGTCAGTCCCCTTGTACTTAAGTCGGCATTGTGCCTTTTGTATTAAATTCGGATGCAATATCTGGGTTTCATCGTCAATAAGAAGGTCCAAGGGATACAGTAAACCTGAAGTGAAACATCGGAATCTAAAATTGGACTTAAAGGAGTGGTTCAAATCATAGAATGTTAGAGTGTCAGTCCTCTCTTACTGAAGTCGGCATTGTTCCTTTTGTATTAAATTCGGATGCAATGTCTGTGTTTCATCGTCAATAAGAATGTCCAAGGGATACAGTAAACCTGAAGTGAAGCATCGGAATCTAAAACTGGACCCACAGGACAGGTTCAAATCAAAGAAAGTGAGAGTGTCAGTCCTCTTGTACTTACGTCGGCATTGTGCCTTTTGTATTAAATTCGGTTGCAATTTCTGTGTTTCATCGTCAATAAGAAGGTCCCAAGGATACAGTAAACCTGAAGTGAAGCATCAGAATCTAAAACTGGACTCACAGGAGAGGTTCAAATCATAGATAGTTAGAGTGTCAGTCCTTTTGTACTTAAGTCGGCATTGTGAATTTTGTATTAAATTCGGATGCAATTTCTGTGTTTTATCGGCAATAAGAAGGTCCAAGGTATAACGGAAACCTGAAGTGAAGCATCGGAATTAAAACTGGACTCACAGGTGAGGTTCAAATCATAGAAAGTGAGAGTGTCAGTCTCCTTGTACTTAAGTCAGCATTGTGCCTTTTGTATTAAATTCGAATGCAATTTCTGTGTTTCATCGTCAATAAGAAAGTCCAAGGGATACAGTAAACCTGAAGTGAAGCATCGGAATCTAAAACTGGATTCACAGGAGAGGTTCAAATCATAGAAAATTTGTGTGTCAGTCCTCTTGTACCTAATTCGGCATTGAGCTTTTTATATTAAATTCGGATGCTATTTCTGTGTTTCATCGTCAATAAGAAGGTACAAGGGATACAGTAAACCTGAAGTGAAGCATCCGAATCTAAAACTGGACTCACAGGAGAGGTTCAAATCATAGATAGTGAGAGAGTCAGTCCTCTTGTACTTAAGTCGACATTGTGCCTTTTGTATTAAATCCGGATACAATTTCTGTGTTTCATCGTCAATAAGAAGGTCCAAAGGATACAGTAAACCTGAAGTGAAGCATCGGAATCTAAAACTGGACTCACAAGAGAGGTTCAAATCATAGAAAGTTAGAGTGTCAGTCCTCTTGTACTTAAGACGGCATTGTGCTTTTGTATTAAATTCGGATGCAATTTCTGATTTTCATCGTCAATAAGAAGGTCCAAGGTATACAGTAAACCTGAAGTGAAGAGGCGGAATCTAAATCTGGACTCACAGGAGAGATTCAAATCATTGACAGTGAGAGTGTCAGTCGTCTTGTACTTAAGTTGGCATTGTGCCTTTTGTATTAAAATGGGATGCAATTTCTGTGTTTCATCGTCAATTTGAAGGACCGAGGTATACAGGAAACCTGAAGTGAAGCATCGGAATCTAAAACTGGACTCACAGGAGAGGTTCAAATCATAGAAAGTTAGTGTGTCTGTCCTCTTGTACTTAATTCGGCATTGGGCATTTTATATTAAATTCGGATGCAATTTCTGTGTTTCATCGTCAATAAGAAGGTACAAGGGATACAGTAAACCTGAAGCGAAGCATCGGAATCTTAACTGGACTCACAGGATAGGTTTAAATTAAAGATGGTGAGTGTGTCAGTCCTCTCGTACTTATGTCGGCATTGTGCCTTTTGTATTAAATTCGGATGCAATTTCTGTGTTTCATCGTCAATAACAAGGTCCAAGGGATACAGTAAACCTGAAGTGAAGCATCGGAATCTAAAGCTGGAGTCAAAGGAGATGTTCATATCACAGAAAGTGAGAGTGTCAGTCCTCTTGTACTTAAGTCGGCATTGTGCCCTTTGTATTAAATTCGGATGCAATTTCTGTGTTTCATCGTCAATAAGAAGGTCCAAGAGATACAGTAAACCTGAAGAGAAGCATCTTAATCTAAAACTGGACTCACAAGAGAGGATCAATTCATAGAAATTTAGAGTGTCAGTCCTCTTGTACTTATGTCGGCATTGTGCTTTTGTATTCAATTCGAGTGCAATTTCTGTGTTTCATCGTCAATAAGAAGGTCCAAGGTATGCAGTAAACCTGAAGTGAAGCATCGGAATCTAAAACTGGACTCGCAGGAGAGGTTCAAATCATTGAAAGTGAGAGTGTCAGTCGTCCTGTACTTATGTCGGCACTGTGCATTTTGTAATTAATTCGGATGCTATTTCTTTGTTTCATCGTCAATAAGAAGGTACAAGGGATGCAGTAAACCTCAAGTGAAGCATCGGAATCTAAAACTGGACTCACAGGAGACTTTCAAATCATTGAAAGTGAGAGTGTCAGTCCTCTTGTTCTTAATTCGGCATTGGGCATTTTATATTAAATTCGGATTCAATTTCTGTGTTTCATCGTCAATAAGAAGGTCCAAGGTATAACGGAATCCTGAAGTGAAGCACCGGAATCTAAAACTGGACTCACAGGAGAGGTTCAAATCATAGAAAGTTAAAGTGTCAGTCCTCTTGTCCTTAAGTCGGCATTGTGCCTTTTGTATTAAATTCGGATGCAAGTTCTGTGTTTCATCGTCAATAAGAAGGTCCAAGGTATAAAGGAAACCTGAAGTGAAGCTTTGGAAACTAAAACTGGACTCATAGGAGAGGTTCAAATCATAGAAAGTTAGTGTCAGTCCTCTTGTACTTAAGTCGGCATTGTGCATTTTGTATTAAATTCGGATGCTATTTCTTTGTTTCATCGTCAATAAGAAGGTACAAGGGATACAGTAAACCTCAAGTGAAGCATCGGAATCTAAAACTGGACTAACAGGAGAGGTTCAGATCATAGAAAGTGAGAGTGTCAGTCCCCTTGTACTTAAGTCGCCATTGTGCCTTTTGTATTAAATTCGGATGCAATATCTGTGTTTCATCGTCAATAAGAAGGTCCAAGGGATATAGTAAACCTGAAGTGAAGCATGGGAATCTAAAATTGGACTTAAAGGAGAGGTTCAAATCATAGAATTTTAGAGTGTCAGTCCTCTTTTACTGAAGTCGGCATTGTTCCTTTTGTATTAAATTCGGATGCAATTTCTGTGTTTCATCGTCAGTAAGAAGGTCCAAGGTATACAGTAAACCTGAAGTGAAGCATCGGAATTAAAAACTGGACTCACAGGTGAGGTTCACATCATAGAAAGACAGAGTGTCAGTCCTCTTGTTCTTAAGTCGGCATTGTGCGTTTTTTTGTATTAAATTCGGATCCAATTTCTGTGTTTCATCGCCAATAAGATGGTCCAAGGGATACAGTAAACCTGAAGTGAAGCATCGGAATCTAAAACTGGACTCACTGGAGAGGTTCAAATCATAGAAAGTTAGAGTGTCAGTCCTCTTGTACTTAAGTCGGCATTGTGCCTTTTGTATTAAATTCGGATGCAAGTTCTGTGTTTCATCGTCAGTAAGAGGGTCCAAGGGGTACAGTAAACCTGAAGTGAAGCATCGGAATCTAAAACTGGACTGACGGGAGAGGTTCAAATCATAGAAAGTGAGAGTGTCAGTCCTTTTTTACTGAAGTCGGCATTGTGCCTTTTGTAATAAATTCGGATGCAATTTCTGTGTTTCATCGTCAATAAGAAGGTCTATGGGGTACAGTAAACCTGAAGTGAAGCATCGGAATCTAAAACTGGTCTGACGGGAGAGGTTCAAATCATAGAAAGTGAGAGTGTCAGTCCTCTTTTACTGAAGTCGGCATTGTACCTTTTGAATCAAATTCGGATGCAATTTCTGTGTTTCATCGTCAATATGAAGGTCTAAGGGGCACAGTAAACCTGAAGTGAAGCATCGGAATCTAAAACTGGACTGACGGGAGAGGTTCAAATCATAGAAAGTTAGAGTGTCAGTCGTCTTGTACTTAAGTCGGCATTGTGCCCTTTGTATTAATTTCGGATGCAATATCTGTGTTTCATCGTCAATAAGAAGGTCCAAGGGATACTGTAAACCTGAAGTGAAGCATCGGAATCTAAAACTGGACTCACAGGAGAGGTTCAAATTATAGAAATTGAGAGTGTCAGTCCCCTTGTTCTTAAGTCGGCATTGTGCCTTTTGCATTAAAAAGTAGGATGCAATTTCTGTGTTTCATCGTCAATAGGAAGGTCCAAGGTATACAGTAAACCTGAAGTGAAGCATCGGAATCTAAAACTGGAATCACTGGAGAGGTTCAAATCATAGAAAGTTAGAGTGTCAGTCCTCTTGTACTTAAGTCGGCATTGTGCCTTTTGCATTAAACTCGGATGCAATTTCTGTGTTTCATCGTCAATAAGATGGTCCTAGGGATACAGTGAACCTGAAGTGAGGCATCGGAATCTAAAACTGGACTCACAGGAGAGGCTCAAATCATAGAAAGTTAGAGTGTCAGTTCTCTTGTACTTAAGTCGGCATTGTGCCGTCTGTATTAAATTCGGATGCAATTTCTGTGATTCATCGTCAGTAAGAAGGTCCAAGGTATACAGTAAACCTGAAGTGAAGCATCGGAATCTAAAACTGGACTCACAGGTGAGGTTCAAATCATAGAAAGACAGAGTGTCAGTCCTCTTGTACTTAAGTCAGCATTGTGCCTTTTGTATTAAATTCGGATGCAATTTCTGTGTTTCATCGTCAATAAGAAGGTCCAAGGTATAACGGAAACCCAAAGTGAAGCACCGGAATCTAAAACTGGACTCACAGGAGAGGTTCAAATCATAGAAAGTTAGAGTGTCAGTCCTCTTGTACTTAAGTCGGCATTGCGCCTTTTGTATTAAATTCGGATGCAAATTCTGTGTTTCATCGTCAGTAAGAGGGTCCAAGGTATACAGTAAACCTTAAGTGAAGAATCGGAATCTAAAACTGGACTCACAGGAGGGTTCAAATCATAGAAAGACAGAGTTTCAGTCCTCTTATACTTAAGTCGGCATTGTGCCTTTTGTATTAAATTCGGATGCAACTTCTGTGTTTCATCGTCAATAAGAAAGCCCAAGGTATAAAGGAAACCTGAAGTGAAGCATAGGAAACTAAAACTGGACTCATAGGAGAGGTTCAAATCATAGAAAGTTAGAGTGTCAGTCCTCTTGTACTTAAGTCGGCATAGTGCATTTTGTATTAAATTCGGATGCTATTTCTTTGTTTCATCGTCAATAAGAAGGTACAAGGTATACAGTAAACCTCAAGTGAAGCATCGGAATCTAAAACTGGACTCACTGGAGAGGTTCAGATCATAGAAAGTGAGAGTGTCAGTCCCCTTGTACTGAAGTCGGCATTGTGCCTTTTGTATTAAATTCGGATGCAATATCTGTGTTTCATCGTCAATAAGAAGGTCCAAGGGATACAGTAAACCTGAAGTGAAACATCGGAATCTAAAATTGGACTTAAAGGAGTGGTTCAAATCATAGAATGTTAGAGTGTCAATCCTCTCTTACTTAAGTCGGCATTGTTCCTTTTGTATTAAATTCGGATGCAATTTCTGTGTTTCATCGTCAATAAGAATGTCCAAGGGATACAGTAAACCTGAAGTGAAGCATCAGAATCTAAAACTGGACCCACAGGACAGGTTCAAATCATAGAAAGTGAGAGTGTCAGTCCTCTTGTACTTACGTCGGCATTGTGCCTTTTGTATTAAATTCGGTTGCAATTTCTGTGTTTCATCGTCAATAAGAAGGTCCCAAGGATACAGTAAACCTGAAGTGAAGCATCAGAATCTAAAACTGGACTTACAGGAGAGGTTCAAATCATAGATAGTTAGAGTGTCAGTCCTTTTGTACTTAAGTCGGCATTGTGCATTTTGTATTAAATTCGGATGCAATTTCTGTGTTTCATCGTCTATAAGAAGGTCCAAGGTATAACGGAAACCTGAAGTGAAGCATCGGAATTAAAACTGGACTCACAGGAGAGGTTCAAATCATAGAAAGTGAGAGTGTCATTCCTCTTGTTTTCAAGTCGGCATTGTGCCTTTTGTATTAAATTCGGATCCAATTTCTGGGTTTCATCGTCAATAACATGGTCCAAGGGATACAGTAAACCTGAAGTGAAGCATCGGAATCTAAAACTGGAATCACTGGAGAGGTTCAAATCATAGAAAATTTGGGTGTCAGTCCTCTTGTACCTAATTCGGCATTGGGCTTTTTATATTAAATTCGGATGCTATTTCTGTGTTTCATCGTCAATAAGAAGGTCCATGGTATACAGTAAACCTGAAGTGAAGCATCGGAATCTATAACTGGACTCACAAGAGGGGTTCAAATCATCGAAAGACAGAGTCTCAGTCCGCTTGTACTTAAGTCAGCATTGTGCCTTTTGTATTAAATTCGAATGCAATTTCTGTGTTTCATCGTCAATAAGAAAGTCCAAGGGATACAGTAAACCTGACGTGAAGCATCGGAATCTGAAACTGGATTCACAGGAGAGGTTCAAATCATAGAAAATTTGGGTGTCAGTCCTCTTGTACCTAATTCGGCATTGGGCTTTTTATATTAAATTCGGATCCTATTTCTGTGTTTCATTGTCAATAAGAAGGTACAAGGGATACAGTAAACCTGAAGTGAAGCATCCGAATCTAAAACTGGAATCACTGGAGAGGTTCAAATCATAGAAAGTTAGAGTGTCAGTCCTCTTGTACTTAAGTCGGCATTGTGCCTTTTGCATTAAACTCGGATGCAATTTCTGTGTTTCATCGTTAATAAGAAGGTCCTAGGGATACAGTGAACCTGAAGTGAGGCATCGGAATCTAAAACTGGACTCACAGGAGAGGTTCAAATCATAGAAAGTTAGAGTGTCAGTTCTCTTGTACTTAAGTCGGCATTGTGCCGTCTGTATTAAATCCGGATGCAATTTCTGTGATTCATCGTCAGTAAGAAGGTCCAAGGTATACAGTAAACCTGAAGTGAAGCATCGGAATCTAAAACTGGACTCACAGGTGAGGTTCAAATCATAGAAAGACAGAGTGTGAGTCCTCTTGTACTTAAGTCGGCATTGTGCCTTTTGTATTAAATTCGGATGCAATTTCTGTGTTTCATCGTCAATAAGAAGGTCCAAGGTATAACGGAAACCCAAAGTGAAGCACCGGAATCTAAAACTGGACTCACAGGAGAGGTTCAAATCATAGAAAGTAAGAGTGTCAGTCCTCTTGTACTTAAGTCGGCATTGCGCCTTTTGTATTAAATTCGGATGCAAGTTCTGTGTTTCATCGTCAGTAAGAGGGTCCAAGGTATACAGTAAACCTTAAGTGAAGAATCGGAATCTAAAACTGGACTCACAGGAGGGTTCAAATCATAGAAAGACAGAGTGTCAGTCCTCTTATACTTAAGTCGGCATTGTGCCTTTTGTATTAAATTCGGATGCAACTTCTGTGTATCATCGTCAATAAGAAAGCCCAAGGTATAAAGGAAACCTGAAGTGAAGCATAGGAAACTAAAACTGGACTCATAGGAGAGGTTCAAATCATAGAAAGTTAGAGTGTCAGTCCTCTTGTACTTAAGTCGGCATTGTGCATTTTGTATTAAATTCGGATGCTATTTCTTAGTTTCATCGTCAATAAGAAGGTACAAGGTATGCAGTAAACCTCAAGTGAAGCATCGGAATCTAAAACTGGACTCACTGGAGAGGTTCAGATCATAGAAAGTGAGAGTGTCAGTCCCCTTGTACTTAAGTCGGCATTGTGCCTTTTGTATTAAATTCGAATGCAATATCTGTGTTTCATCGTCAATACGAAGGTCCAAGGGATACAGTAAACCTGAAGTGAAACATCGGAATCTAAAATTGGACTTAAAGGAGTGGTTCAAATCATAGAATGTTAGAGTGTCAGTCCTCTCTTACTTAAGTCGGCATTGTTCCTTTTGTATTAAATTCGGATGCAATTTCTGTGTTTCATCGTCAATAAGAATGTCCAAGGGATACAGTAAACCTGAAGTGAAGCATCGGAATCTAAAACTGGACCCACAGGACAGGTTCAAATCATAGAAAGTGAGAGTGTCAGTCCTCTTGTACTTACGTCGGCATTGTGCCTTTTGTATTAAATTCGGTTGCAATTTCTGTGTTTCATCGTCAATAAGATGGTCCCAAGGATACAGTAAACCTGAAGTGAAGCATCAGAATCTAAAACTGGACTTACAGGAGAGGTTCAAATCATAGATAGTTAGAGTGTCAGTCCTTTTGTACTTAAGTCGGCATTGTGCATTTTGTATTAAATTCGGATGCAATTTCTGTGTTTCATCGTCTATAAGAAGGTCCAAGGTATAACGGAAACCTGAAGTGAAGCATCGGAATTAAAACTGGACTCACAGGAGAGGTTCAAATCATAGAAAGATAGAGTGTCAGTCCTCTTGTTCTTAAGTCGGCATTGTGCCTTTTGTAATAAATTCGGATCCAATTTCTGTGTTTCATCGCCAATAAGATGGTCCAAGGGATACAGTAAACCTGAAGTGAAGCATCGGAATCTAAAACTGGACTCACTGGAGAGGTTCAAATCATAGAAAGTTAGAGTGTCAGTCCTCTTGTACATAAGTCGGCATTGTGCCTTTTGTATTAAATTCGGATGCAAGTTCTGTGTTTCATCGTCAGTAAGAGGGTTTAAGGGGTACAGTAAACCTGAAGTGAAGCATCGGAATCTAAAACTGGACTGACGGGAGAGGTTCAAATCATAGAAAGTGAGAGTGTCAGTCCTTTTTTACTGAAGTCGGCATTGTGCCTTTTGTAATAAATTCGGATGCAATTTCTGTGTTTCATCGTCAATAAGAAGGTCTATGGGGTACAGTAAACCTGAAGTGAAGCATCGGAATCTAAAACTGGTCTGACGGGAGAGGTTCAAATCATAGAAAGTGAGAGTGTCAGTCCTCTTTTACTGAAGTCGGCATTGTACCTTTTGAATCAAATTCGGATGCAATTTCTGTGTTTCATCGTCAATAAGAAGGTCTAAGGGGCACAGTAAACCTGAAGTGAAGCATCGGAATCTAAAACTGGACTGACGGGAGAGGTTCAAATCATAGAAAGTTAGAGTGTCAGTCGTCTTGTACTTAAGTCGGCATTGTGCCCTTTGTATTAATTTCGGATGCAATATCTGTGTTTCATCGTCAATAAGAAGGTCCAAGGGATACTGTAAACCTGAAGTGAAGCATCGGAATCTAAAACTGGACTCACAGGAGAGGTTCAAATTATAGAAATTGAGAGTGTCAGTCCCTTGTTCTTAAGTCGGCATTGTGCCTTTTGCATTAAAAAGTAGGATGCAATTTCTGTGTTTCATCGTCAATAGGAAGGTCCAAGGTATACAGTAAACCTGAAGTGAAGCATCGGAATCTAAAACTGGAATCACTGGAGAGGTTCAAATCATAGAAAGTTAGAGTGTCAGTCCTCTTGTACTTAAGTCGGCATTGTGCCTTTTGCATTAAACTCGGATGCAATTTCTGTGTTTCATCGTTAATAAGAAGGTCCTAGGAATACAGTGAACCTGAAGTGAGGCATCGGAATCTAAAACTGGACTCACAGGAGAGGTTCAAATCATAGAAAGTTAGAGTGTCAGTTCTCTTGTACTTAAGTCGGCATTGTGCCGTCTGTATTAAATTCGGATGCAATTTCTGTGATTCATCGTCAGTAAGAAGGTCCAAGGTATACAGTAAACCTGAAGTGAAGCATCGGAATCTAAAACTGGACTCACAGGTGAGGTTCAAATCATAGAAAGACAGAGTGTCAGTCCTCTTGTACTTAAGTCGGCATTGTGCCTTTTGTATTATATTCGGATGCAATTTCTGTGTTTCATCATCAATAAGAAGGTCCAAGGTATAACGGAAACCCAAAGAGAAGCACCGGAATCTAAAACTGGACTCACAGGAGAGGTTCAAATCATAGAAAGTTAGAGTGTCAGTCCTCTTGTACTTAAGTCGGCATTGTGCCTTTTGTATTAAATTCGGATGCAATATCTGTGTTTCATCGTCAATAAGAAGGTCCAAGGGATACAGTAAACCTGAAGTGAAACATCGGAATCTAAAATTGGACTTAAAGGAGTGGTTCAAATCATAGAATGTTAGAGTGTCAGTCCTCTCTTACTTAAGTCGGCATTGTTTCTTTTGTATTAAATTCGGACGCAATTTCTGTGTTTCATCGTCAATAAGAATGTCCAAGGGATACAGTAAACCTGAAGTGAAGCATCAGAATCTAAAACTGGACCCACAGGACAGGTTCAAATCATAGAAAGTGAGAGTGTCAGTCCTCTTGTACTTACGTCGGCATTGTGCCTTTTGTATTAAATTCGGTTGCAATTTCTGTGTTTCATCGTCAATAAGAAGGTCCCAAGGATACAGTAAACCTGAAGTGAAGCATCAGAATCTAAAACTGGACTTACAGGAGAGGTTCAAATCATAGATAGCTAGAGTGTCAGTCCTTTTGTACTTAAGTCGGCATTGTGCATTTTGTATTAAATTCGGATGCAATTTCTGTGTTTCATCGTCTATAAGAAGGTTCAAGGTATAACGGAAACCTGAAGTGAAGCATCGGAATTAAAACTGGACTCACAGGAGAGGTTCAAATCATAGAAAGTGAGAGTGTCATTCCTCTTGTTTTCAAGTCGGCATTGTGCCTTTTGTATTAAATTCAGATCCAATTTCTGTGTTTCATCGTCAATAACATGGTCCAAGGGATACAGTAAACCTGAAGTGAAGCATCGGAATCTAAAACTGGACTCACAGGAGAGGTTCAAATCACAGAATGTTAGAGTGTCAGTAGTCTTGTACTTAAGTCAGCATTGTGCCTTTTGTATTATATTCGGATGCAATTTCTGTGTTTCATCGTCAATAAGAAGGTCCATGGTATACAGTAAACCAGAAGTGAAGCATCGGAATCTATAACTGGACTCACAGGAGGGGTTCAAATCATCGAAAGACAGAGTCTCAGTCCGCTTGTACTTAAGTCAGCATTGTGCCTTTTGTATTAAATTCGAATGCAATTTCTGTGTTTCATCGTCAATAAGAAAGTCCAAGGGATACAGTAAACCTGACGTGAAGCATCGGAATCTAAAACTGGATTCACAGGAGAGGTTCAAATCATAGAAAATTTGTGTGTCAGTCCTCTTGTACCTAATTCGGCATTGGGCATTTTATATTAAATTCGGATGCTATTTCTGTGTTTCATCGTCAATAAGAAGGTACAAGGGATAGAGTAAACCTGAAGTGAAGCATCCGAATCTAAAACTGGAATCACTGGAGAGGTTCAAATCATAGACAGTTAGAGTGTCAGTCCTCTTGTACTTAAGTCGGCATTGTGCCTTTCTCTTTAAACTCGGATGCAATTTCTGTGTTTCATCGTTAATAAGAAGGTCCTAGGGATACAGTGAACCTGAAGTGAGGCATCGGAATCTAAAACTGGACTCACAGGAGAGGTTCAAATCATAGAAAGTTAGAGTGTCAGTTCTCTTGTACTTAAGTCGGCATTGTGCTGTCTGTATTAAATTCGGATGCAATTTCTGTGATTCATCGTCAATAAGAAGGTACAAGGGATACAGTAAACCTGAAGTGAAGCATCCGAATCTAAAACTGGAATCACTGGAGAGGTTCAAATCATAGAAAGTTAGAGTGTCAGTCCTCTTGTACTTAAGTCGGCATTGTGATTTTTGCTTTAAACTCGGATGCAATTTCTGTGTTTCATCGTTAATAAGGAGGTCCTAGGGATACAGTGAACCTGAAGTGAGGCATCGGAATCTAAAACTGGACTCACAGGAGAGGTTCAAATCATAGAAAGACAGAGTGTCAGTCCTCTTGTACTTAAGTCGGCATTGCGCCTTTTGTATTAAATTCGGATGCAAGTTCTGTGTTTCATCGTCAGTAAGAGGGTCCAAGGTATACAGTAAACCTTAAGTGAAGAATAGGAATCTAAAACTGGACTCACAGGAGGGTTCAAATCATAGAAAGACAGAGTGTCAGTCCTCTTATACTTAAGTCGGCATTGTGCCTTTTGTATTAAATTCGGATGCAACTTCTGTGTTTCATCGTCAATAAGAAGGTCCAAGGGATACAGTAAACCTGAAGTGAAACATCGGAATCTAAAACTGGACTCACTGGAGAGGTTCAAATCATAGATAGTGAGAGAGTCAGTCCTCTTGTACTTAAGTCGACATTGTGCCTTTTGTATTAAATTCGGTTGCAATTTCTGTGTTTCATCGTCAATAAGAAGGTCCCAAGGATACAGTAAACCTGAAGTGAAGCATCAGAATCTAAAACTGGACTTACAGGAGAGGTTCAAATCATAGATAGTTAGAGTGTCAGTCCTTTTGTACTTAAGTCGGCATTGTGCATTTTGTATTAAATTCGGATGCAATTTCTGTGTTTCATCGTCTATAAGAAGGTCCAAGGTATAACGGAAACCTGAAGTGAAGCATCGGAATTAAAACTGGACTCACAGGAGAGGTTCAAATCATAGAAAGTGAGAGTGTCATTCCTCTTGTTTTCAAGTCGGCATTGTGCCTTTTGTATTAAATTCGGATCCAATTTCTGTGTTTCATCGTCAATAACATGGTCCAAGGGATACAGTAAACCTGAAGTGAAGCATCGGAATCTAAAACTGGACTCACAGGAGAGGTTCAAATCATAGAATGTTAGAGTGTCAGTCGTCTTGTACTTAAGTCAGCATTGTGCCTTTTGTATTAAATTCGGATGCAATTTCTGTGTTTCATCGTCAATAAGAAGGTCCATGGTATTCAGTAAACCTGAAGTGAAGCATCGGAATCTATAACTGGACTCACAGGAGGGGTTCAAATCATCGAAAGACAGAGTCTCAGTCCGCTTGTACTTAAGTCAGCATTGTGCCTTTTGTATTAAATTCGAATGCAATTTCTGTGTTTCATCGTCAATAAGAAAGTCCAAGGGATACAGTAAACCTGACGTGAAGCATCGGAATCTAAAACTGGATTCACAGGAGAGGTTCAAATCATAGAAAATTTGTGTGTCAGTCCTCTTGTACCTAATTCGGCATTGGGCTTTTTATATTAAATTCGGATGCTATTTCTGTGTTTCATCGTCAATAAGAAGGTACAAGGGATACAGTAAACCTGAAGTGAAGCATCCGAATCTAAAACTGGACTCACAGGAGAGGTTCAAATCATAGATAGTGAGAGAGTCAGCCCTCTTGTACTTAAGTCGACATTGTGCCTTTTGTATTAAATCCGGATACAATTTCTGTGTTTCATCGTCAATAAGAAGGTCCAAAGAATACAGTAAACCTGAAGTGAAGCAACGGAATCTAAAACTGGACTCACAAGAGAGGTTCAAATCATAGAAAGTTAGAGTGTCAGCCCTCTTGTACTTAAGACGGCATTGTGCTTTTGTATTAAATTCGGATGCAATTTCTGATTTTCATCGTCAATAAGAAGGTCCAAGGTATACAGTAAACCTGAAGTGAAGAGGCGGAATCTAAATCTGGACTCACAGGAGAGATTCAAATCATTGACAGTGAGAGTGTCAGTCGTCTTGTACTTAAGTTGGCATTGTGCCTTTTGTATTAAAGTCGGATGCAATTTCTGTGTTTCATCGTCAATTAGAAGGTCCGAGGTTTACAGGAAACCTGAAGTGAAGCATCGGAATCTAAAACTGGACTCACAGGAGAGGTTCAAATCATAGAAAGTTAGTGTCTCTGTCCTCTTGTACTTAATTCGGCATTGGGCATTTTATATTAAATTCGGATGCAATTTCTGTGTTTCATCGTCAATAAGAAGGTACAAGGGATACAGTAAACCTGAAGCGAAGCATCGGAATCTTAAACTGGACTCACAGGATAGGTTCAAATTATAGAAGGTGAGTGTGTCAGTCCTCTCGTACTTATGTCGGCATTGTGCCTTTTGTATTAAATTCGGATGCAATTTCTGTGTTTCATCGTCAATAACAAGGTCCAAGGGATACAGTAAACCTGAAGTGAAGCATCGGAATCTAAAACTGGAGTCAAAGGAGAGGTTCATATCACAGAAAGTGAGAGTGTCAGTCCTCTTGTACTTAAGTCGGCATTGTGCCCTTTGTATTAAATTCGGATGCAATTTCTGTGTTTCATCGTCAATAAGAAGGTCCAAGAGATACAGTAAACCTGAAGAGAAGCATCGTAATCTAAAACTGGACTCACAAGAGAGGATCAATTCATAGAAATTTAGAGTGTCAGTCCTCTTGTACTTATGTCGGCATTGTGCTTTTGTATTCAATTCGAATGCAATTTCTGTGTTTCATCGTCAATAAGAAGGTCCAAGGTATGCAGTAAACCTGAAGTGAAGCATCGGAATCTAAAACTGGACTCGCAGGAGAGGTTCAAATCATTAAAAGTGAGAGTGTCAGTCGTCCTGTACCTATGTCGGCACTGTGCATTTTGTATTAAATTCGGATGCTATTTCTTTGTTTCATCGTCAATAAGAAGGTACAAGGGATACAGTAAACCTCAAGTGAAGCAACGGAATCTAAAACTGGACTCACAGGAGACTTTCAAATCATTGAAAGTGAGAGTGTCAGTCCTCTTGTTCGTAATTCGGCATTGGGCATTTTATATTAAATTCGGATTCAATTTCTGTGTTTCATCGTCAATAAGAAGGTCCAAGGTATAACGGAAACCTGAAGTGAAGCACCGGAATCTAAAACTGGACTCACAGGAGAGGTTCAAATCATAGAAAGTTAAAGTGTCAGTCCTCTTGTCCTTAAGTCGGCATTGTGCATTTTGTATTAAATTCGGATGCAAGTTCTGTGTTTCATCGTCAGTAAGAGGGTCCAAGGTATACAGTAAACCTTAAGTGAAGAATTGGAATCTAAAACTGGACTCACAGGAGGGGTTCAAATCATAGAATGACAGAGTGTCAGTCCTCTTGTACTTAAGTCGGCATTGTGCCTTTTGTATTAAATTCGGATGCAATTTCTGTGTTTCATCGTCAATAAGAAGGTCCAAGGTATAAAGGAAACCTGAAGTGAAGCTTTGGAAACTAAAACTGGACTCATAGGAGTGGTTCAAATCATAGAAAGTTAGAGTGTCAGTCCTCTTGTACTTAAGTCGGCATTCTGCATTTTGTATTAAATTCGGATGCTATTTCTTTGTTTCATCGTCAATAAGAAGGTACAAGGGATACAGTAAACCTCAAGTGAAGCATCGGAATCTAAAACTGGACTAACAGGAGAGGTTCAGATCATAGAAAGTGAGAGTGTCAGTCCCCTTGTACTTAAGTCGGCATTGTGCCTTTTGTATTAAATTCGGATGCAATATCTGTGTTTCATCGTCAATAAGAAGGTCCCAAGGGATACAGTAAACCTGAAGTGAAGCATGGGAATCTAAAATTGGACTTAAAGGAGAGGTTCAAATCATAGAATGTTAGAGTGTCAGTCCTCTTTTACTGAAGTCGGCATTGTTCCTTTTGTATTAAATTCGGATGCAATTTCTGTGTTTCATCGTCTGTAAGAAGGTCCAAGGTATACAGTAAACCTGAAGTGAAGCATCGGAATCTAAAAACTGGACTCACAATTGAGGTTCAATCATAGAAAGACAGAGTGTCAGCCCTCTTGTTCTTAAGTCGGCATTGTGCCTTTTGTATTAAATTCGGATCCAATTTCTGTGTTTCATCGTCAATAAGATGGTCCAAGGGATACAGTAAACCTGAAGTGAAGCATCGGAATCTAAAACTGGACTCACTGGGGAGGTTCAAATCATAGAAAGTTAGAGTGTCAGTCCTCTTGTACTTAAGTCGGCATTGTGCCTTTTGTATTAAATTCGGATGCAAGTTCTGTGTTTCATCGTCAGTAAGAGGGTCCAAGGGTACAGTAACCTGAAGTGAAGCATCGGAATCTAAAACTGGACTGACGGGAGAGGTTCAAATCATAGAAAGTGAGAGTGTCAGTCCTTTTTTACTGAAGTCGGCATTGTGCCTTTTGTAATAAATTCGGATGCAATTTCTGTGTTTCATCGTCAATAAGAAGGTCTATGGGGTACAGTAAACCTGAAGTGAAGCATCGGAATCTAAAACTGGTCTGACGGAGAGGGTTCAAATCATAGAAAGTGAGAGTGTCAGTCCTCTTTTACTGAAGTCAGGCATTGTACCTTTTGAATCAAATTCGGATGCAATTTCTGTGTTTCATCGTCAATAAGAAGGTCTAAGGGGTACAGTAAACCTGAAGTGAAGCATCGGAATCTAAAACTGGACTGACGGGAGAGGTTCAAATCATTAGAAAGTTAGAGTGTCAGTCGTCTTGTACTTAAGTCGGCATTGTGCCCTTTGTATTAATTTCGGATGCAATATCTGTGTTTCATCGTCAATAAGAAGGTCCAAGGGATACTGTAAACCTGAAGTGAAGCATCGGAATCTAAAACTGGACTCACAGGAGAGGTTCAAATTATAGAAATTGAGAGTGTCAGTCCCCTTGTTCTTAAGTCGGCATTGTGCCCTTTTGCATTAAAAAGTAGGATGCAATTTCTGTGTTTCATCGTCAATAGGAAGGTCCAAGGTATACCAGAAAACCTGAAGTGAAGCATCGGAATCTAAAACTGGAATCACTGGAGAGGTTCAAATCATAGAAAGTTAGAGTGTCAGTCCTCTTGTACTTAAGTCGGCATTGTGCCTTTTGCATTAAACTCGGATGCAATTTCTGTGTTTCATCGTTAATAAGAAGGTCCTAGGGATACAGTGGAACCTGAAGTGAGGCATCGGAATCTAAAACTGGACTCACAGGAGAGGTACAAATGAAAGAAAGTTAGAGTGTCAGTCCTCTTGTACCTAAGTCGGGCATTGTGCCTGTTGTATTACATTCGGATGCAATTTCTGTGTTTCGTCGTTAATAAGAAGGTCCTAGGGATACAGTGAAACCTGAAGTGAGGCATCCGAATCTAAAACTGGACTCACAGAGAGGTTCAAATCGTAGAAAGTTAGAGTGTCAGTCCTCTTGTACTTAAGTCGGCATTGTGCCGTCTGTATTAAATTCGGATGCAATTTCTGTGATTCATCGACAGTAAGAAGGTCCAAGGTATACAGTAAACCTGAAGTGAAGCATCGGAATCTAAAACTGGACTCACAGGTGAGGTTCAAATCATAGAAAGACAGAGTGTCAGTCCTCTTGTACTTAAGTCGGCATTGTGCTTTTGTATTAAATTCGGATGCAATTTCTGTGTTTCATCGTCAATAAGAAGGTCCAAGGTATAACGGAAACCCAAAGTGAAGCACCGGAGTCTAGAACTGGACTCACAGGAAAGGTTCAAATCATAGAAAGTTAGAGTGTCAGTCCTCTTGTACTTAAGTCGGCATTGTGCCTTTTGTATTAAATTCGGATGCAAGTTCTGTGTTTCATCGTCAGTAAGAGGGTCCAAGGTATACAGTAAACCTTAAGTGAAGAATCGAATCTAAAACTGGACTCACAGAGGGGTTCAAATCATAGAAAGACTGAGTGTCAGTCCCCTTGTACTTAAGTCGGCATTGTGCCTTATGTATTAAATTGGGACGCAATTTCTTCGTCAATAAGAAGGTCCAAGGTACAAAGGAAACCTGAAGTGAAGCATCGGAAACTAAAACTGGACTCATAGGAGAGGTTCAAATCATAGAAAGTTAGAGTGTCAGTCCTCTTGTACTTAAGTCAGCATTGTGCATTTTGTATTAAATTCGGATGCTATTTCTTTGTTTCATCGTCAATAAGAAGGTACAAGGGATACAGTAAACCTCAAGTGGAGCATCGGAATCTAAAACTGGACTAACAGGAGAGGTTCAGATCATAGAAAGTGAGAGTGTCAGTCCCCTTGTACTTAAGTCGGCATTGTGCCTTTTGTATTAAATTTGGATGCAATATCTGTGTTTCATCGTCAATAAGAAGGTCCAAGGGATACAGTAAGCCTGAAGTGAAGCATGGGAATCTAAAATTGGACTTAAAGGAGTGGTTCAAATCATAGAATGTTAGAGTGTCAGTCCTCTTTTACTGAAGTCGCATTGTTCCATTTGTATTAAATTCGGATGCAATTTCTGTGTTTCATCGTCAATAAGAAGGTCCAAGGGATACAGTAACTGAAGTGAAGCATCAGAATCTA
This sequence comes from Schistocerca americana, assembly GCF_021461395.2. Lineage (NCBI taxonomy): Eukaryota > Metazoa > Arthropoda > Insecta > Orthoptera > Acrididae > Schistocerca > Schistocerca americana. The sequence goes on along the minus strand of NW_025725917.1, from coordinate 4,679,158 downwards.
AAACTGGACTCACAGGAGAGGTTCAAATCATAGATAGTTAGAGTGTCAGTCCTTCGTACTTAAGTCGGCGTTGTGCCTTTTGTATTAAATTCGGATGCAATTTCTGTGTTTCATCGTCAATAAGAAGGTCCAAGGTATAACGGAAACTGAAGTGAAGCATCAGAATTAAAACTGGACTCACAGGAGAGGTGCAAATCATAGAAAGTGAGAGTGTCATTCCTCTTGTTTTCAAGTCGGCATTGTGCCTTTTGTATTAAATTCGGATTCAATTTCTGTGTTTCATCGTCAATCAATAACAAGGTCCATAGGATACAGTAAACCTGAAGTGAAGCATCGAATCTAAAACTGGAGTCAAAGGAAAGGTTCATATCACAGAAAGTGAGAGTGTCAGTCCTCTTGTACTTAAGTCGGCATTGTGCCCTTTGTATTAAATTCGGATGCAATTTCTGAGTTTCATCGTCAATAAGAAGGTCCAAGGTATACAGCAATCCTGAAGTGAAGAGGCGGAATCTAAAACTGGACTCACAGGAGAGGTTCAAATCATTGACAGTGAGAGTGTCAGTCGTCCTTGTACTTAAGTCGGCATTGTGCCTTTTGTATTAAATTCGGATGCAATTTCTCTGTTTCATCGTCAATTAGAAGGACCAAGGTGTACAGGAAACCTGAAGTGAAGCATCGGAATCTAAAACTGGACTCACAGGAGAGGTTCAAATCATAGAAAGTTAGTGTGTCAGTCCTCTTGTACTTAATTCGGCACTGGGCCTTTTATATTAAATTCGGTTGCAATTTCTGTGTTTCATCGTCAATAAGAAAGTCCAAGGGATACAGTAAACCTGAAGTGAAGCATCGGAATCTAAAACTGGACTCACAGGAGAGGTTCAAATCATAGAAAGTTAGTGTGTCTGTCCTCTTGTACTTAATTCGGCATTGGGCCTTTTATATTAAATTCGGATGCAATTTCTGTGTTTCATCGTCAATAAGAAGGTACAAGGGATACAGTAAACCTGAAGCGAAGCATCGGAATCTTAAACTGAACTCACAGGATAGGTTCAAATCATAGAAGGTGAGTGTGTCGTCCTCTTGTACTTAAGTCGGCATTGTGCCTTTTGTATTAAATTCGGATGCAATTTCTGTGTTTCATCGTCAATCAATAACAAGGTCCAAGGGATACAGTAAACCTGAAGTGAAGCATCGGAATCTAAAACTGGAGTCAAAGGAGAGGTTCATATCACAGAAAGTGAGAGTGTCAGTCCTCTTGTACTTAAGTCGGCATTTTGCCCTTTGTATTAAATTCGGATGCAATTTCTGAGTTTCATCGTCAATAAGAAGGTCCAAGATATACAATAAACCTGAGGAGAATCATCGTAATCAAAAACTGGACTCACAGGAGATGTTCAAATTGTAGAAAGTGAGAGTGTCAGTCCTCTTGTACTTAATTCGGCATTGGGCCTTTTATATTAAATTCGGATCCAATTTCTGTGTTTCATCGTCAATAAGATGGTCCAAGGGATACAGTAAACCTGAAGTGAAGCATTGGATTCTAAAACTGGACTCATAGGAGAGGTTCAAATCATAGAAAGTTAGAGTGTCAGTCGTCTTGTACTTAAGTCGGCATTGTGCGTTTTGCATTAAATTAGGATGCAATTTCTGTGTTTCATCGTCAATAGGAAGGTCCAAGGTATACAGTAAACCTGAAGTGAAGCATCGGAATCTAAAACTGGACTCACTGGAGAGGTTCAAATCATAGAAAGTTAGAGTGTCAGTCCTCTTGTACTTAAGTCGGCATTGTGCCATGTGCATTAAATTCGGATGCAATTTCTGTGTTTCATCGTTAATAAGAAGGTCCTAGGGATACAGTGAACCTGAAGTGAGGCATCGGAATCTAAACTGGACTCACAGGAAAGGTTCAAATCAAAGAAAGTTAGAGTGTCAGACCTCTTGTACCTAAGTCGGCATTGTGCCTTTTGTATTACATTCGGATGCAATTTCTGTGTTTCGTCGATAATAAGAATGTCCTAGGGATACAGTGAACCTGAAGTGAGGCATCGGAATCTAAAACTGGACTCACAGGAGAGGTTGAAATCATAGAAAGTTAGAGTGTCAGTCCTCTTGGACTTAAGTCGGCATTGTGCCTTCTGTATTAAATTCGGATGCAATTTCTGTGTTTCATCGTCAGTAAGAAGGTCCAAGGTATACAGTAAACATGAAATGAAGCATCGGAATCTAAAACTGGACTCACAGGTGAGGTTCAAATCATAGAAAGTGAGAGTTTCGGTCCTCTTGTACTTAAGTCGGCATTGTACCTTTTAATCAAATTCGGATGCAATTTCTGTGTTTCATCGTCAATAAGAAGGTCCAAAGGATACAGTAAACCTGAAGTGAAGCATCGGAATCTAAAACTGGACTCCCAAGAGAGGTTCAAATCATAGAAAGTTAGAGTGTCAGTCCTCTTGTACTTAAGACGGCATTGTGCTTTTGTATTAAATTCGGAAGCAATTTCTGATTTTCATCGTCAGTAAGAACGACCAAGGTATACAGTAAACCTGAAGTGAAAAGGCGGAATCTAAATCAGGACTCACAGGAGAGATTCAAATCATTGACAGTGAGAGTGTCAGTCGTCTTGTACTTAAGTTGGCATTGTGCCTTTTGTATTAAAATCGGATGCAATTTCTGTGTTTCATCGTCAATTAGAAGGTCCAAGGTATACAGGAAACATGAAGTGAAGCATCGGAATCTAAAACTGGACTCACAGAGAGGTTCAAATGATAGAAAGTTAGTGTGTCTGTCCTCTTGTACTTAATTCGGCATTGGGCATTTTATATTAAATTCGGATGCAATTTCTGTGTTTCATCGTCAATAAGAAGGTACAAGGGATACAGTAAACCTGAAGCGAAGCATCGGAATCTTAAACTGGACTCACAGGATAGGTTCAAATTATAGAAGGTGAGTGTGTCAGTCCTCTCGTACTTATGTCGGCATTGTGCCTTTTGTATTAAATTCGGATGCAATTTCTGTGTTTCATCGTCAATAACAAGGTCCAAGGGATACAGTAAACCTGAAGTGAAGCATCGGAATCTAAAACTGGAGTCAAAGGAGAGGTTCATATCACAGAAAGTGAGAGTGTCAGTCCTCTTGTACTTACGTCGGCATTGTGCCCTTTGTATTAAATTCGGATGCAATTTCTGTGTTTCATCGTCAATAAGAAGGTCCAAGAGATACAGTAAACCTGAAGAGAAGCATCGTAATGTAAAACTGGACTCACAAGAGAGGATCAATTCATAGAAAGTTAGAGTGTCAGTCCTCTTGTACTTATGTCGGCATTGTGCTTTTGTATTCAATTCGAATGCAATTTCTGTGTTTCATCGTCAATAAGAAGGTCCAAGGTATGCAATAAACCTGAAGTGAAGCATCGGAATCTAAAACTGGACTCGCAGGAGAGGTTCAAATCATTGAAAGTGAGAGTGTCAGTCGTCTTGTACTTATGTCGGCACTGTGAATTTTGTATTAAATTCGGATGCAATTTCTGTGTTTCATCGTCAATGAGAAGGTCCAAGGTATACAGGAAACCTGATGTGAAGAATCGAAGTCTAAAACTGGTCTCACAGGAGACTTTCAAATCATTGAAAGTGGGAGTGTCAGTCCTCTTGTTCTTAATTCGGCATTGGGCATTTTATATTACATTCGGATTCAATTTCTGTGTTTCATCGTCAAAAAGAAGGTCCAAGGTATAACGGAAACCTGAAGTGAAGCACCGGAATCTAAACTGGACTCACAGGAGAGGTTCAAATCATAGAAAGTTAAAGTGTCAGTCCTCTTGTACTTAAGTCGGCATTGTGCCTTTTGTATTAAATTCGGATGCAAGTTCTGTGTTTCATCGTCAATGAGAAGGTCCAAGGTATACAGGAAACCTGAAGTGAAGCATCGGAAACTAAAACTGGACTCATAGGAGAGGTTCGAATCATAGAAAGTTAGAGTGTCAGTCCTCTTGTACTTAAGTCGGCATTGTGCATTTTTTTTAATTTCGGATGCTATTTCTTTGTTTCATCGTCAATAAGAAGGTACAAGGGATACAGTAAACCTCACGTGAAGCATCGGAATCTAAAACTGGACTAACAGGAGAGGTTCAGATTATAGAAAGTGAGAGTGTCAGTCCCCTTGTACTTAAGTCGGGATTGTGCCTTTTGTATTAAATTCGGATGCAATATCTGTGTTTCATCGTCAATAAGAAGGTCCAAGGGATACAGTAAACCAGAAGTGAAGCATGGGAATCTAAAATTGGACTTAAAGGAGTGGTTCAAATCATAGAATGTTAGAGTGTCAGTCCTCTTTTACTGAAGTCGGCATTGTTCCTTTTGTATTAAATTCGGATGCAATTTCTGTGTTTCATCGTCAGTAAGAAGGTCCAAGGTATACAGTAAACCTGAAGTGAAGCATCGGAATCTAAAACTGGACTCACAGGTGAGGTTCAAATCATAGAAAGACAGAGTGTCAGTCCTCTTGTTCTTAAGTCGGCATTGTGCCTTTTGTATTAAATTCGGATGCAATTTCTGTGTTTCATCGTCAATAAGAAGGTCCAAGGTATAACGGAAACCCAAAGTGAAGCACCGGAGTCTAGAACTGGACTCACAGGAAAGGTTCAAATCATAGAAAGTTAGAGTGTCAGTCCTCTTGTACTTAAGTCGGCATTGTGCCTTTTGTATTAAATTCGGATGCAAGTTCTGTGTTTCATCGTCAGTAAGAGGGTCCAAGGTATACAGTAAACCTTAAGTGAAGAATCGGAATCTAAAACTGGACTCACAGGAGGGGTTCAAATCATAGAAAGACTGAGTGTCAGTCCCCTTGTACTTAAGTCGGCATTGTGCCTTATGTATTAAATTGGGACGCAATTTCTTCGTCAATAAGAAGGTCCAAGGTACAAAGGAAACCTGAAGTGAAGCATCGGAAACTAAAACTGGACTCATAGGAGAGGTTCAAATCATAGAAAGTTAGAGTGTCAGTCCTCTTGTACTTAAGTCAGCATTGTGCATTTTGTATTAAATTCGGATGCTATTTCTTTGTTTCATCGTCAATAAGAAGGTACAAGGGATACAGTAAACCTCAAGTGGAGCATCGGAATCTAAAACTGGACTAACAGGAGAGGTTCAGATCATAGAAAGTGAGAGTGTCAGTCCCCTTGTACTTAAGTCGGCATTGTGCCTTTTGTATTAAATTTGGATGCAATATCTGTGTTTCATCGTCAATAAGAAGGTCCAAGGGATACAGTAAGCCTGAAGTGAAGCATGGGAATCTAAAATTGGACTTAAAGGAGTGGTTCAAATCATAGAATGTTAGAGTGTCAGTCCTCTTTTACTGAAGTCGGCATTGTTCCATTTGTATTAAATTCGGATGCAATTTCTGTGTTTCATCGTCAATAGAAGGTCCAAGGGATACAGTAAACCTGAAGTGAAGCATCAGAATCTAAAACTGGACTCACAGGAGAGGTTCAAATCATAGATAGTTAGAGTGTCAGTCCTTTCGTACTTAAGTCGGCGTTGTGCCTTTTGTATTAAATTCGGATGCAATTTCTGTGTTTCATCGTCAATAAGAAGGTCCAAGGTATAACGGAAACCTGAAGTGAAGCATCAGAATTAAAACTGGACTCACAGGAGAGGTGCAAATCATAGAAAGTGAGAGTGTCATTCCTCTTGTTTTCAAGTCGGCATTGTGCCTTTTGTATTAAATTCGGATTCAATTTCTGTGTTTCATCGTCAATCAATAACAAGGTCCATAGGATACAGTAAACCTGAAGTGAAGCATCGGAATCTAAAACTGGAGTCAAAGGAAAGGTTCATATCACAGAAAGTGAGAGTGTCAGTCCTCTTGTACTTAAGTCGGCATTGTGCCCTTTGTATTAAATTCGGATGCAATTTCTGAGTTTCATCGTCAATAAGAAGGTCCAAGGTATACAGCAATCCTGAAGTGAAGAGGCGGAATCTAAAACTGGACTCACAGGAGAGGTTCAAGTCATTGACAGTGAGAGTGTCAGTCGTCTTGTACTTAAGTCGGCATTGTGCCTTTTGTATTAAATTCGGATGCAATTTCTCTGTTTCATCGTCAATTAGAAGGTCCAAGGTATACAGGAAACCTGAAGTGAAGCATCGGAATCTAAAACTGGACTCACAGGAGAGGTTCAAATCATAGAAAGTTAGTGTGTCAGTCCTCTTGTACTTAATTCGGCACTGGGCCTTTTATATTAAATTCGGTTGCAATTTCTGTGTTTCATCGTCAATAAGAAAGTCCAAGGGATACAGTAAACCTGAAGTGAAGCATCGGAATCTAAAACTGGACTCACAGGAGAGGTTCAAATCATAGAAAGTTAGTGTGTCTGTCCTCTTGTACTTAATTCGGCATTGGGCCTTTTATATTAAATTCGGATGCAATTTCTGTGTTTCATCGTCAATAAGAAGGTACAAGGGATACAGTAAACCTGAAGCGAAGCATCGGAATCTTAAACTGAACTCACAGGATAGGTTCAAATCATAGAAGGTGAGTGTGTCGTCCTCTTGTACTTAAGTCGGCATTGTGCCTTTTGTATTAAATTCGGATGCAATTTCTGTGTTTCATCGTCAATCAATAACAAGGTCCAAGGGATACAGTAAACCTGAAGTGAAGCATCGGAATCTAAAACTGGAGTCAAAGGAGAGGTTGATATCACAGAAAGTGAGAGTGTCAGTCCTCTTGTACTTAAGTCGGCATTTTGCCCTTTGTATTAAATTCGGATTCAATTTCTGAGTTTCATCGTCAATAAGAAGGTCCAAGATATACAATAAACCTGAGGAGAATCATCGTAATCAAAAACTGGACTCACAGGAGATGTTCAAATTGTAGAAAGTGAGAGTGTCAGTCCTCTTGTACTTAATTCGGCATTGGGCCTTTTATATTAAATTCGGATCCAATTTCTGTGTTTCATCGTCAATAAGATGGTCCAAGGGATACAGTAAACCTGAAGTGAAGCATTGGATTCTAAAACTGGACTCATAGGAGAGGTTCAAATCGTAGAAAGTTAGAGTGTCAGTCGTCTTGTACTTAAGTCGGCATTGTGCCTTTTGCATTAAATTAGGATGCAATTTCTGTGTTTCATCGTCAATAGGAAGGTCCAAGGTATACAGTAAACCTGAAGTGAAGCATCGGAATCTAAAACTGGACTCACTGGAGAGGTTCAAATCATAGAAAGTTAGAGTGTCAGTCCTCTTGTACTTAAGTCGGCATTGTGCCATGTGCATTAAATTCGGATGCAATTTCTGTGTTTCATCGTTAATAAGAAGGTCCTAGGGATACAGTGAACCTGAAGTGAGGCATCGGAATCTAAAACTGGACTCACTGGAAAGGTTCAAATCAAAGAAAGTTAGAGTGTCAGACCTCTTGTACCTAAGTCGGCATTGTGCCTTTTGTATTACATTCGGATGCAATTTCTGTGTTTCGTCGATAATAAGAATGTCCTAGGGATACAGTGAACCTGAAGTGAGGCATCGGAATCTAAAACTGGACTCACAGGAGAGGTTGAAATCATAGAAAGTTAGAGTGTCAGTCCTCTTGGACTTAAGTCGGCATTGTGCCTTCTGTATTAAATTCGGATGCAATTTCTGTGTTTCATCGTCAGTAAGAAGGTCCAAGGTATACAGTAAACATGAAATGAAGCATCGGAATCTAAAACTGGACTCACAGGTGAGGTTCAAATCATAGAAAGTGAGAGTTTCGGTCCTCTTGTACTTAAGTCGGCATTGTACCTTTTAAATCAAATTCGGATGCAATTTCTGTGTTTCATCGTCAATAAGAAGGTCCAAAGGATACAGTAAACCTGAAGTGAAGCATCGGAATCTAAAACTGGACTCACAAGAGAGGTTCAAATCATAGAAAGTTAGAGTGTCAGTCCTCTTGTACTTAAGACGGCATTGTGCTTTTGTATTAAATTCGGAAGCAATTTCTGATTTTCATCGTCAGTAAGAACGACCAAGGTATACAGTAAACCTGAAGTGAAAAGGCGGAATCTAAATCAGGACTCACAGGAGAGATTCAAATCATTGACAGTGAGAGTGTCAGTCGTCTTGTACTTAAGTTGGCATTGTGCCTTTTGTATTAAAATCGGATGCCATTTCTGTGTTTCATCGTCAATTAGAAGGTCCAAGGTATACAGGAAACATGAAGTGAAGCATCGGAATCTAAAACTGGACTCACAGAGAGGTTCAAATGATAGAAAGTTAGTGTGTCTGTCCTCTTGTACTTAATTCGGCATTGGGCATTTTATATTAAATTCGGATGCAATTTCTGTGTTTCATCGTCAATAAGAAGGTACAAGGGATACAGTAAACCTGAAGCGAAGCATCGGAATCTTAAACTGGACTCACAGGATAGGTTCAAATTATAGAAGGTGAGTGTGTCAGTCCTCTCGTACTTATGTCGGCATTGTGCCTTTTGTATTAAATTCGGATGCAATTTCTGTGTTTCATCGTCAATAACAAGGTCCAAGGGATACAGTAAACCTGAAGTGAAGCATCGGAATCTAAAACTGGAGTCAAAGGAGAGGTTCATATCACAGAAAGTGAGAGTGTCAGTCCTCTTGTACTTACGTCGGCATTGTGCCCTTTGTATTAAATTCGGATGCAATTTCTGTGTTTCATCGTCAATAAGAAGGTCCAAGAGATACAGTAAACCTGAAGAGAAGCATCGTAATGTAAAACTGGACTCACAAGAGAGGATCAATTCATAGAAAGTTAGAGTGTCAGTCCTCTTGTACTTATGTCGGCATTGTGCTTTTGTATTCAATTCGAATGCAATTTCTGTGTTTCATCGTCAATAAGAAGGTCCAAGGTATGCAATAAACCTGAAGTGAAGCATCGGAATCTAAAACTGGACTCGCAGGAGAGGTTCAAATCATTGAAAGTGAGAGTGTCAGTCGTCTTGTACTTATGTCGGCACTGTGAATTTTGTATTAAATTCGGATGCAATTTCTGTGTTTCATCGTCAATGAGAAGGTCCAAGGTATACAGGAAACCTGATGTGAAGAATCGAAGTCTAAAACTGGTCTCACAGGAGACTTTCAAATCATTGAAAGTGAGAGTGTCAGTCCTCTTGTTCTTAATTCGGCATTGGGCATTTTATATTACATTCGGATTCAATTTCTGTGTTTCATCGTCAAGAAGAAGGTCCAAGGTATAACGGAAACCTGAAGTGAAGCACCGGAATCTAAAACTGGACTCACAGGAGAGGTTCAAATCATAGAAAGTTAAAGTGTCAGTCCTCTTGTACTTAAGTCGGCATTGTGCCTTTTGTATTAAATTCGGATGCAAGTTCTGTGTTTCATCGTCAATGAGAAGGTCCAAGGTATACAGGAAACCTGAAGTGAAGCATCGGAAACTAAAACTGGACTCATAGGAGAGGTTCGAATCATAGAAAGTTAGAGTGTCAGTCCTCTTGTACTTAAGTCGGCATTGTGCATTTTTTTTAAATTCGGATACTATTTCTTTGTTTCATCGTCAATAAGAAGGTACAAGGGATACAGTAAACCTCACGTGAAGCATCGGAATCTAAAACTGGACTAACAGGAGAGGTTCAGATTATAGAAAGTGAGAGTGTCAGTCCCCTTGTACTTAAGTCGGGATTGTGCCTTTTGTATTAAATTCGGATGCAATATCTGTGTTTCATCGTCAATAAGAAGGTCCAAGGGATACAGTAAACCAGAAGTGACGCATGGGAATCTAAAATTGGACTTAAAGGAGTGGTTCAAATCATAGAATGTTAGAGTGTCAGTCCTCTTTTACTGAAGTCGGCATTGTTCCTTTTGTATTAAATTCGGATGCAATTTCTGTGTTTCATCGTCAGTAAGAAGGTCCAAGGTATACAGTAAACCTGAAGTGAAGCATCGGAATCTAAAACTGGACTCACAGGTGAGGTTCAAATCATAGAAAGACAGAGTGTCAGTCCTCTTGTTCTTAAGTCGGCATTGTGCCTTTTGTATTAAATTCGGATCCAATTTCTGTGTTTCATCGTCAATAAGGTGGTCCAAGGGATACAGTAAACCTGAAGTGAAGCATCGGAATCTAAAACTGGACTCATTGGATAGGTTCAAATCATAGAAAGTTAGAGTGTCAGTCCTCTTGTACTTAAGTCGGCATTGTGCCTTTTGTATTAAATTCGGATGCAAGTTCTGTGTTTCATCGTCAGTAAGAGGGTCCAAGGGGTACAGTAAACCTGAAGTGAAGCATCGGAATCTAAAACTGGACTGACGGGAGAGGTTCAAATCATAGAAAGTGAGAGTGTCATACCTTTTTTACTGAAGTCGGCATTGTGCCTTTTGTAATAAATTCGGATGCAATTTCTGTGTTTCATCGTCAATAAGAAGGTCTATGGGGTACAGTAAACCTGAAGTGAAGCATCGGAATCTAAAACTGGACTGACGGGAGAGGTTCAAATCATAGAAAGTGAGTGTGTCAGTCCTCTTTTACTGAAGTCGGCATTGTACCTTTTGAATCAAATTCGGATGCAATTTCTGTGTTTCATCGTCAATAAGAAGGTCTAAGGTGTACAGTAAACCTGAAGTGAAGCATCGGAATCTAAAACTGGACTGACGGGAGAGGTTCAAATCGTAGAAAGTTAGAGTGTCAGTCGTCTTGTACTTAAGTCGGCATTGTGCCCTTTGCTTTAATTTCGGATGCAATATCTGTGTTTCATCGTCAATAAGAAGGTCCAAGGGATACTGTAAACCTGAAGTGAAGCATCGGAATCTAAAACTGGACTCACAGGAGAGGTTCAAATTATAGAATTTGAGAGTGTCAGTCCAGTTGTTCTTAAGTCGGCATTGTGCCTTTTGCATTAAAAAGTAGGATGCAATTTCTGTGTTTCATCGTCAATAGGAAGGTCCAAGGTATACAGTAAACCTGAAGTGAAGCATCGGAATCTAAAACTGGAATCACTGGAGAGGTTCAAATCATAGAAAGTTAGAGTGTCAGACATCTTGTACTTAAGTCGGCATTGTGCCTTTTGTATTAAATTCGGATGCAAGATCTGTGTTTCCTCGTCAGTAAGAGGGTCCAAGGTATACAGTAAACCTTAAGTGAAGAATCGGAATCTAAAACTGGACTCACAGGAGGGGTTCAAATCATAGAAAGACAGAGTGTCAGTCCTCTTGTACTTAAGTCGGCATTGTGCCTTTTGTATTAAATTCGGACGCAATTTCTGTGTTTCTTCGTCAATAAGAAGGTCCAAGGTACAAAGGAAACCTGAAGTGAAGCATCGGAAACTAAAACTGGACTTATAGGAGAGGTTCAAATCATAGAAAGTTAGAGTGTCAGTCATTTTGTACTTAAGTCGGCGTTGTGCCTTTTGTATTAAATTCGGATGCAATTTCTGTGTTTCATCGTCAGTAAGAAGGTCCAAGGTATACAGTAAACCTGAAGTGAAGCATCGGAATCTAAAACTGGACTCACAGGTGAGGTTCAAATCATAGAAAGACAGAGTGTCAGTCCTCTTGTTCTTAAGTCGGCATTGTGCCTTTTGTATTAAATTCGGATCCAATTTCTGTGTTTCATCGTCAATAAGGTGGTCCAAGGGATACAGTAAACCTAAAGTGAAGCATCGGAATCTAAAACTGGACTCATTGGATAGGTTCAAATCATAGAAAGTTAGAGTGTCAGTCCTCTTGTACTTAAGTCGGCATTGTGCCTTTTGTATTAAATTCGGATGCAAGTTCTGTGTTTCATCGTCAGTAAGAGGGTCCAAGGGGTACAGTAAACCTGAAGTGAAGCATCGGAATCTAAAACTGGACTGACGGGAGAGGTTCAAATCATAGAAAGTGAGAGTGTCATACCTTTTTTACTGAAGTCGGCATTCTGCCTTTTGTAATAAATTCGGATGCAATTTCTGTGTTTCATCGTCAATAAGAAGGTCTATGGGGTACAGTAAACCTGAAGTGAAGCATCGGAATCTAAAACTGGACTGACGGGAGAGGTTCAAATCATAGAAAGTGAGTGTGTCAGTCCTCTTTTACTGAAGTCGGCATTGTACCTTTTGAATCAAATTCGGATGCAATTTCTGTGTTTCATCGTCAATAAGAAGGTCTAAGGTGTACAGTAAACCTGAAGTGAAGCATCGGAATCTAAAACTGGACTGACGGGAGAGGTTCAAATCGTAGAAAGTTAGAGTGTCAGTCGTCTTGTACTTAAGTCGGCATTGTGCCCTTTGCTTTAATTTCGGATGCAATATCTGTGTTTCATCGTCAATAAGAAGGTCCAAGGGATACTGTAAACCTGAAGTGAAGCATCGGAATCTAAAACTGGACTCACAGGAGAGGTTCAAATTATAGAATTTGAGAGTGTCAGTCCAGTTGTTCTTAAGTCGGCATTGTGCCTTTTGCATTAAAAAGTAGGATGCAATTTCTGTGTTTCATCGTCAATAGGAAGGTCCAAGGTATACAGTAAACCTGAAGTGAAGCATCGGAATCTAAAACTGGAATCACTGGAGAGGTTCAAATCATAGAGAGTTAGAGTGTCAGACATCTTGTACTTAAGTCGGCATTGTGCCTTTTGTATTAAATTCGGATGCAAGATCTGTGTTTCCTCGTCAGTAAGAGGGTCCAAGGTATACAGTAAACCTTAAGTGAAGAATCGGAATCTAAAACTGGACTCACAGGAGGGGTTCAAATCATAGAAAGACAGAGTGTCAGTCCTCTTGTACTTAAGTCGGCATTGTGCCTTTTGTATTAAATTCGGACGCAATTTCTGTGTTTCTTCGTCAATAAGAAGGTCCAAGGTACAAAGGAAACCTGAAGTGAAGCATCGGAAACTAAAACTGGACTTATAGGAGAGGTTCAAATCATAGAAAGTTAGAGTGTCAGTCATTTTGTACTTAAGTCGGCGTTGTGCCTTTTGTATTAAATTCGGATGCAATTTCTGTGTTTCATCGTCAATAAGAAGGTCCAAGGTATAACGGAAACCTGAAGTGAAGCATCGGAATTAAAACTGGACTCACAGGAGAGGTGCAAATCATAGAAAGTGAGAGTGTCATTCCTCTTGTTTTCAAGTCGGCATTGTGCCTTTTGTATTAAATTCGGATTCAATTTCTGTGTTTCATCGTCAATCACTAACAAGGTCCATAGGATACAGTGAACCTGAAGTGAAGCATCGGATTCTAAAACTGGAGTCAAAGGAAAGGTTCATATCACAGAAAGTGAGAGTGTCAGTCCTCTTGTACTTAAGTCGGCATTGTGCCCTTTGTATTAAATTCGGATGCAATTTCTGAGTTTCATCGTCAATAAGAAGGTCCAAGGTATACAGTAATCCTGAAGTGAAGAGGCGGAATCTAAAACTGGACTCACAGGAGAGGTTCAAATCATTGACAGTGAGAGTGTCAGTCGTCTTGTACTTAAGTCGGCATTGTGCCTTTTGTATCAAATTCGGATGAAATTTCTCTGTTTCATCGTCATTTAGAAGGTCCAAGGTATACAGGAAACCTGAAGTGAAGCATCGGAATCTAAAACTGGACTCACAGGAGAGGTTCAAATCATAGAATGTTAGTGTGTCAGTCCTCTTGTACTTAATTCGGCACTGGGCCTTTTATATTAAATTCGGTTGCAATTTCTGTGTTTCATCGTCAATAAGAAAGTCCAAGGGATACAGTAAACCTGAAGTGAAGCATCGGAATCTAAAACTGTACTCACAGGAGAGGTTCAAATCATAGAAAGTTAGTGTGTCTGTCCTCTTGTACTTAATTCGGCATTGGGCCTTTTATATTAAATTCGGATGCAATTTCGGTGTTTCATCGTCAATAAGAAGGTACAAGGGATACAGTAAACCTGAAGCGAGGCATCGGAATCTTAAACTGGACTCACAGGATAGGTTCAAATCATAGAAGGTGAGTGTGTCGTCCTCTTGTACTTAAGTCGGCATTGTGCCTTTTGTATTAAATTCGGATGCAATTTCTGTAATTCATCGTCAATCAATAACAAGGTCCAAGGGATACAGTAAACCTGAAGTGAAGCATCGGAATCTAAAACTGGAGTCAAAGGAGAGGTTCATATCACAGAAAGTGAGAGTGTCAGTCCTCTTGTACTTAAGTCGGCATTGTGCCCTTTGTATTAAATTCGGATGCAATTTCTGAGTTTCATCGTCAATAAGAAGGTCCAAGATATACAATAAACCTGAGGAGAAGCATCGTAATCTAAAACTGAACTCACAGGAGAGGTTCAAATTATAGATAGTGAGAATGTCAGTCCTCTTGTACTTAAGTCGGCATTGTGCCTTTTGTATTAAATTCGGATCCAATTTCTGTGTTTCATCGTCAATACGATGGTCCAAGGGATACAGTAAACCTGAAGTGAAGCATTGGAATCTAAAACTGGACTCATAGGGGAGGTTCAAATCATAGAAAGTTAGAGTGTCAGTCGTCTTGTACTTATATCGGCATTGTGCCTTTTGCATTAAATTAGGATGCAATTTCTGTGTTTCATCGTCAATAGGAAGGTCCAAGGTATACAGTAAACCTGAAGTGAAGCATCGGAATCTAAAACTGGACTCACTGGAGAGGTTCAAATCATAGAAAGTTAGAGTGTCAGTCCTCTTGTACCTAAGTCGGCATTGTGCCTTTTGTATTACATTCGGATGCAATTTCTGTGTTTCGTCGATAATAAGAAGGTCCTAGGGATACAGTGAACCTGAAGTGAGGCATCGGAATCTAAAACTGGACTCACAGGAGAGGTTGAAATCATAGAAAGTTAGAGTGTCAGTCCTCTTGTACTTAAGTCGGCATTGTGCTTCTGTATTAAATTCGGATGCAATTTCTGTGTTTCATCGTCAGTAAGAAGGTCCAAGGTATACAGTAAACATGAAATAAAGCATCGGAATCTAAAACTGGACTCACAGGTGTGGTTCAAATCATAGAAAGTGATAGTTTCGGTCCTCTTGTACTTAAGTCGGCATTGTACCTTTTGAATCAAATTCGGATGCAATTTCTGTGTTTCATCGTCAATAAGAAGGTCCAAGGGGTACAGTAAACCTGTGGTGAAGCATCGGAATCTAAAACTGGACTGACGGGAGAGGTTCAAATCATAGAAAGTTAGAGTGTCAGTCGTCTTGTACTTAAGTCGGCATTGTGCCTTTTGTATTAATTTCGGATGCAATATCTATGTTTCATCGTCAATAAGAAGGTCCAAGGGATACTGTAAACCTGAAGTGAAGCATCGGAATCTAAAACTGGACTCACAGGAGAGGTTCAAATTATAGAAAGGGAGAGTGTCAGTCCTCTTGTCCTTAGGTCGGCATTGTGCCTTTTGTAATAAATTCGGATCCAATTTCTGTGTTTCATCGTCAATAACATGGTCCAAGGGATACAGTAAACCTGAAGTGAAGCATCGGAATCTAAAACTGGACTCATAGGAGAGGTTCAAATCATAGAAAGTTAGAGCGTCAGTCGTCTTGTACTTAAGTCGGCATTGTGCCTTTTGCATTAAAAATTAGGATGCAATTTCTGTGTTTCATCGTCAATAGGAAGGTCCAAGGTATACAGTAAACCTGATGTGAAGCATCGGAATCTAAAACTGGACTCACTGGAGAGGTTCAAATCATAGAAAGTTAGAGTGTCAGTCCTCTTGTACTTAAGTCGGCATTGTGCCTTTTGCATTAAATTCGGATGCAAGTTCTGTGTTTCATCGTCAGTAAGAGGGTCCAAGGGGTACAGTATACCTGAGGTGAAGCATCGGAATCTAAAACCGGACTGACGGGAGAGGTTCACATCATAGAAAGTGAGAGTGTCAGTCCTCTTTTACTGAAGTCGGCATTGTGCCTTTTGTAATAAATTCGGATGCAATTTCTGTGTTTCATCGTCAATAAGAAGGTCTATGGTGTACAGTAAACCTGAAGTGAAGCATCGGAATCTAAAACTGGACTGACGGGAGAGGTTCAAATCATAGAAAGTGAGAGTGTCAGTCCTCTTTTACTGAAGTCGGCATTGTGCCTTTTGTAATAAATTCGGATGCATTTTCTGTGTTTCATCGTCAATAAGAAGGTCTATGGGGTACAGTAAACCTGAAGTGAAGCATCGGAATCTAAAACTGGACTCACAGGACAGGTTCAAATCATAGAAAGTGAGAGTTTCGGTCCTCTTGTACTTAAGTCGGCATTGTACCTTTTGAATCAAATTCGGATGCAATTTCTGTGTTTCATCCTCAATAAGAAGGTCCAAGGTATACAGTGAACCTGAATTGAGGCATCGGAATCTAAAACTGGACTCACAGGAGAGTTTCAAATCAAAGAAAGTTAGAGTGTCAGTCCTCTTGTAAATAAGTCGGCATTGTGCCTTTTGTATTACATTCGGATGCAATTTCTGTGTTTCGTCGTTAATAAGAAGGACCTACGGATACAGTGAACCTGAAGTGAGGCATCGGAATCTAAAACTGGACTCACAGGAGAGGTTCAAATCATAGAAAGTTAGTGTGTCAGTCCTTTTGTACTTAAGTCGGCGTTGTGCCTTTTGTATTAAATTCGGATGCAAGTTCTGTGTTTCATCGTCAATAAGAAGGTCCAAGGGATACACTAAACCTGAAGTGAAGCATTGGAATCTAGAATTGGACTTCAAGGAGTGGTTCAAATCATAGAATGTTGGAGTGTCAGTCCTCTTTTACTGAAGTCGGCATTGTTCCTTTTGTATTAAATTCGAATGCAATTTCTGTGTTTCATCGTCAATAAGAAGGTCCAAGGGATACAGTAAACCTGAAGTGAAGCATCAGAATCTACAACTGGACTCACAGGAGAGGTTCAAATCATAGATAGTTAGAGTGTCAGTCCTTTTGTACTTAAGTCGGCGTTGTGCCTTTTGTATTAAATTCGGATGCAATTTCTGTGTTTCATCGTCGATAAGAAGGTCCAAGGTACAACGGAAACCTGAAGTGGAGCATCGGAAATAAAACTAAACTCACAGGAGAGGTGCAAATCATAGAAAGTGAGAGTGTCATTCCTCTTGTTTTCAAGTCGGCATTGTGCCTTTTGTATTAAATTCGGATTCAATTTCTGTGTTTCATCGTCAATCAATAACAAGGTCCAAGGGATACAGTAAACCTGAAGTGAAGCATCGGAATCTAAAACTGGAGTCAAAGGAAAGGTTCATGTCACAGAAAGTGAGAGTGTCAGTCCTCTTGTACTTAAGTCGGCATTGTGCCCTTTGTATTAAATTCGGATGCAATTTCTAAGTTTCATCGTCAGTAAGAAGGTCCAAGGTATACAGTAAACATGAAATGAAGCATCGGAATCTAAAACTGGACTCACAGGTGTGGTTCAAATCATAGAAAGTGATAGTTTCGGTCCTCTTGTACTTAAGTCGGCATTGTACCTTTTGAATCAAATTCGGATGCAATTTCTGTGTTTCATCGTCAATAAGAAGGTCCAAGGGGTACAGTAAACCTGTGGTGAAGCATCGGAATCTAAAACTGGACTGACGGGAGAGGTTCAAATCATAGAAAGTTAGAGTGTCAGTCGTCTTGTACTTAAGTCGGCATTGTGCCTTTTGTATTAATTTCGGATGCAATATCTATGTTTCATCGTCAATAAGAAGGTCCAAGGGATACTGTAAACCTGAAGTGAAGCATCGGAATCTAAAACTGGACTCACAGGTGAGGTTCAAATTATAGAAAGGGAGAGTGTCAGTCCTCTTGTCCTTAGGTCGGCATTGTGCCTTTTGTATTAAATTCGGATCCCATTTCTGTGTTTCATCGTCAATAACATGGTCCAAGGGTCACAGTAAACCTGAAGTGAAGCATCAGAATCTAAAACTGGACTCATAGGAGAGGTTCAAATCATAGAAAGTTAGAGCGTCAGTCGTCTTGTACTTAAGTCGGCATTGTGCCTTTTGCATTAAAAATTAGGATGCAATTTCTGTGTTTCATCGTCAATAGGAAGGTCCAAGGTATACAGTAAACCTGATGTGAAGCATCGGAATCTAAAACTGGACTCACTGGAGAGGTTCAAATCATAGAAAGTTAGAGTGTCAGTCCTCTTGTACTTAAGTCGGCATTGTGCCTTTTGCATTAAATTCGGATGCAAGTTCTGTGTTTCATCGTCAGTAAGAGGGTCCAAGGGGTACAGTAAACCTGAAGTGAAGCATCGGAATCTAAAACCGGACTGACGGGAGAGGTTCACATCATAGAAAGTGAGAGTGTCAGTCCTCTTTTACTGAAGTCGGCATTGTGCCTTTTGTAATAAATTCGGATGCAATTTCTGTGTTTCATCGTCAATAAGAAGGTCTATGGTGTACAGTAAACCTGAAGTGAAGCATCGGAATCTAAAACTGGACTGACGGGAGAGGTTCAAATCATAGAAAGTGAGAGTGTCAGTCCTCTTTTACTGAAGTCGGCATTGTGCCTTTTGTAATAAATTCGGATGCATTTTCTGTGTTTCATCGTCAATAAGAAGGTCTATGGGGTACAGTAAACCTGAAGTGAAGCATCGGAATCTAAAACTGGACTCACAGGACAGGTTCAAATCATAGAAAGTGAGAGTTTCGGTCCTCTTGTACTTAAGTCGGCATTGTACCTTTTGAATCAAATTCGGATGCAATTTCTGTGTTTCATCCTCAATAAGAAGGTCCAAGGTATACAGTGAACCTGAATTGAGGCATCGGAATCTAAAACTGGACTCACAGGAGAGTTTCAAATCAAAGAAAGTTAGAGTGTCAGTCCTCTTGTAAATAAGTCGGCATTGTGCCTTTTGTATTACATTCGGATGCAATTTCTGTGTTTCGTCGTTAATAAGAAGGACCTACGGATACAGTGAACCGGAAGTGAGGCATCGGAATCTAAAACTGGACTCACAGGAGAGGTTCAAATCATAGAAAGTTAGTGTGTCAGTCCTTTTGTACTTAAGTCGGCGTTGTGCCTTTTGTATTAAATTCGGATGCAAGTTCTGTGTTTCATCGTCAATAAGAAGGTCCAAGGGATACACTAAACCTGAAGTGAAGCATTGGAATCTAAAATTGGACTTCAAGGAGTGGTTCAAATCATAGGATGTTAGAGTGTCAGTCCTCTTTTACTGAAGTCGGCATTGTTCCTTTTGTATTAAATTCGAATGCAATTTCTGTGTTTCATCGTCAATAAGAAGGTCCAAGGGATACAGTAAACCTGAAGTGAAGCATCAGAATCTACAACTGGACTCACAGGAGAGGTTCAAATCATAGATAGTTAGAGTGTCAGTCCTTTTGTACTTAAGTCGGCGTTGTGCCTTTTGTATTAAATTCGGATGCAATTTCTGTGTTTCATCGTCGATAAGAAGGTCCAAGGTACAACGGAAACCTGAAGTGGAGCATCGGAAATAAAACTAAACTCACAGGAGAGGTGCAAATCATAGAAAGTGAGAGTGTCATTCCTCTTGTTTTCAAGTCGGCATTGTGCCTTTTGTATTAAATTCGGATTCAATTTCTGTGTTTCATCGTCAATCAATAACAAGGTCCAAGGGATACAGTAAACCTGAAGTGAAGCATCGGAATCTAAAACTGGAGTCAAAGGAAAGGTTCATATCACAGAAAGTGAGAGTGTCAGTCCTCTTGTACTTAAGTCGGCATTGTGCCCTTTGTATTAAATTCGGATGCAATTTCTAAGTTTCATCGTCAATAAGAAGGTCCAAGGTATACAGTAATCCTGAAGTGAAGAGGCGGAATCTAGAACTGGACTCACAGGAGAGGTTCAAATCATTGACAGTGAGAGTGTCAGTCGTCTTGTACTTAAGTCGGCATTGTGCCTTTTGTAATAAATTCGGATGCTATTTCTCTGTTTCATCGTCATTTAGAAGGTCCAAGGTATACAGGAAACCTGAAGTGAAGCATTGGAATCTAAAACTGGACTCACAGGAGAGGTTCAAATCATAGAAAGTTAGTGTGTCTGTCCTCTTGTACTTAATTCGGCATTGGGCCTTTTATATTAAATTCGGATGCAATATCTGTGTTTCATCGTCAATAAGAAGGTACAAGGGATACAGTAAACCTGAAGCGAAGCATCGTAATCTAAAACTGGACTCACAGGAGAGGTTCAAATTATAGAAAGTGAGAGTGTCAGTCCTCTTGTACTTAAGTCGGCATTGTGCCTTTTGTATTAAATTCGGATCCAATTTCTGTGTTTCATCGTCAATAAGATGTTCCAAGGGATACAGTAAACCTGAAGTGAAGCATTGGAATCTAAAACTGGACTCATAGGAGATGTTCAAATCATAGAAAGTTAAAGTGTCAGTCGTCTTGTACTTAAATCGGCATTGTGCCTTTTGCATTAAATTAGGATGCAATTTCTGTGTTTCATCGTCAATAGGAAGGTCGAAGGTATACAGTAAACCTGAAGTGAGGCATCGGAATCTAAAACTGAACTCACTGGAGAGGTTCAAATCATAGGAAATTAGAGTGTCAGTCCTCTTGTACTTAAGTCGGCATTGTGCCATGTGCATTAAATTCGGATGCAATTTCTGTGTTTCATCGTAATTAAGAAGGTCCTAGGGATACAGTGAACCTGATGTGAGGCATCGGAATCTAAAACTGGACTCACAGGATAGGTTCAAATCAAAGAAAGTTAGAGTGTCAGACCTCTTGTAGCTAAGTCGGCATTGTGCCTTTTGTATTACATTCGGATGCAATTTCTGTGTTTCGTCGATAATAAGAAGGTCCTAGGGATACAGTGAACCTGAAGTGAGGCATCGGAATCTAAAACTGGACTCACAGGAGAGGTTCAAATCATAGAAAGTTAGTGTGTCAGTCCTCTTGTACTTAATTCGGCACTGGGCCTTTTATATTAAATTCTGTGGCAATTTCTGTGTTTCATCGTCAATAAGAAAATCCAAGGGATACAGTAAACCTGAAGTGAAGCATCGGAATCTAAAACTGGACTCACAGGAGAGGTTCAAATCATAGAAAGTTAGTGTGTCTGTCCTCTTGTACTTAATTCGGCATTGGGCCTTTTATATTAAATTCGGATGCAATTTCTGTGTTTCATCGTCAATAAGAAGGTACAAGGGATACAGTAAACCTGAAGCGAAGCATCGGAATCTTAAACTGGACTCACAGGATAGGTTCAAATCATAGAAGGTGAGTGTGTCGTCCTCTTGTACTTAAGTCGGCATTGTGCCTTTTGTATTAAATTCGGATGCAATTTCTGTGTTTCATCGTCAATCAATAACAAGGTCCAAGGGATACAGTAAACCTGAAGTGAAGCAGCGGAATCTAAAACTGGAGTCAAAGGAGAGGTTCATATCACAGAATGTGAGGGTGTCAGTCCTCTTGTACTTAAGTCGGCATTGTGCCCTTTGTATTAAATTCGGATGCAATTTCTGAATTTCATCGTCAATAAGGATGGATGGATGGGTGGATATTAGTGTTTAACGTCCCGTCGACAACGAGGTCATTAGAGACGGAGCGCAAGCTCGGGTGAGGGAAGGATATCGGCCGTGCCCTTTCTAAGGAACCATCCCGGCATTTGCCTGAAGCGATTTAGGGAAATCACGGAAAACCTAAATCAGGATGGCCGGTGACGGGATTGAACCGTCGTCCTCCCTAATGCGAGTCCAGTGTGCTAACCACTGCGATACCTCGCTCGGTTCGTCAATAAGAAGGTCCAAGATATACAATAAACCTGAGGAGAAGCATCGTAGTCTAAAACTGGACTCACAGGAGAGGTTCAAATCATAGAAAGTTAGTGTTTCTGTCCTCTTGTACTTAATTCGGCATTGGGCCTTTTATATTAAGTTCGGATGCAATTTCTGTGTTTCATCGTCAATAGGAAGGTCCAAGGTATACAGTAAACCTGAAGTGAAGCATCGGAATCTAAAACTGGACTCACTGGAGAGGTTCAAATCATAGAAAGTTAGAGTGTCAGTCCTCTTGTACTTAAGTCGGCATTGTGCCATGTGCATTAAATTCGGATGCAATTTCTGTGTTTCATCGTTAATAAGTAGGTCCTAGGGATACAGTGAACCTGATGTGAGGCATCGGAATCTAAAACTGGACTCACAGGAAAGGTTCAAATCAAAGACAGTTAGAGTGTCAGACCTCTTGTACCTAAGTCGGCATTGTGCCTTTTGTATTACATTCGGATGCAATTTCTGTGTTTCGTCGATAATAAGAAGGTCCTAGGGATACAGTGAACCTGAAGTGAGGCATCGGAATCTAAAACTGGACTCACAGGAGAGGTTCAAATCATAGAAAGTTAGTGTGTCAGTCCTCTTGTACTTAAGTCGGAATTGTGCCTTCTGTATTAAATTGGGATGCAATTTCTGTGTTTCATCGTCAATAAGAAGGCCCAAGGGGTACAGTAAACCTGAAGTGTAGCATCGGAATCTAAAACTTGACTGACGGGAGAGGTTCAAATCATAGAAAGTTAGAGTGTCAGTCGTCTTGTACTTAAGTCGTCATTGTGCCTTTTGTAATAATTTCGGATGGAATATCTGTGTTTCATCGTCAATAAGAAGGTCTAAGGGATACTGTAAACCTGAAGTGAAGCATCGGAATCTAAAACTGGACTCACAGTAGAGGTTCAAATTATAGAAAGGGAGAGTGTCAGTCCTCTTGTTCTCAAGTCGGCATTGTGCCTTTTGTATTAAATTCGTATCCAATTTCTGTGTTTCATCGTCAATAAGATGGTCCAAGGGATACAGTAAACCTGAAGTGAAGCATCGGAATCCAAAACTGGACTCATAGGAGAGGTTCAAATCATAGAAAGTTAGAGCGTCAGTCGTCTTGTACTTAAGTCGACATTGTGCCTTTTGCATTAAAAATTAGGATGCAATTTCTGTGTTTCATCGTCAATAGGAAGGTTCAAGGTATACAGTAAACCTGAAGTGAAGCATCGGAATCTAAAACTGGACTCACTGGAGAGGTTCAAATCATAGAAAGTTAGAGTGTCAGTCCTCTTGTACTTAAGTCGGCATTGTGCCTTTTGTATTAAATTCGGATGCAAGTTCTGTGTTTCATCGTCAGTAAGAGGGTCCAAGGGGTACAGTAAACCTGAAGTGAAGCATCGGAATCTAAAACTGGACTGACGGGAGAGGTTCAAATCATAGAAAGTGAGAGTGTCAGTCCTCTGTTACTGAAGTCGGCATTGTGCATTTTGTAATAAATTCGGATGCAATTTCTGTGTTTCATCGTCAATAAGAAGGTCTATGGGGTACAGTAAACCTGAAGTGAAGCATCGGAATCTAAAACTGGACTGACGGGAGGGGTTCAAATCATAGAAAGTGAGAGTGTCAGTCCTATTTTACTGAAGTCGGCATTGTGCATTTTGTAATAAATACGGATGCAATTTCTGTGTTTCATCGTCAATAAGAAGGTCTATGGGGTACAGTAAACCTGAAGTGAAGCATCGGAATCTAAAACTGGACTCATAGGAGAGGTTCAAATCATAGAAAGTTAGAGCGTCAGTCGTCTTGTACTTAAGTCGGCATTGTGCCTTTTGCATTAAAAATTAGGATGCAATTTCTGTGTTTCATCGTCAATAGGAAGGTCCAAGGTATACAGTAAACCTGAAGTGAAGCATCGGAATCTAAAACTGGACTCACTGGAGAGGTTCAAATCATAGAAAGTTAGAGTGTCAGTCCTCTTGTACTTAAGTCGGCATTGTGCCTTTTGCATTAAATTCGGATGCAATTTCTGTGTTTCATCGTTAATAAGAAGGTCCTAGGGATACAGTGAACATGAAGTGTTGCATCGGAATCTAAAACTGGACTCACAGGAGAGGTTCAAGTCATAGAAAGTTAGTGTGTCTGTCCTCTTGTACTTAATTCGGCATTGGGCCTTTTATATTACATTCGGATGCAATTTCTGTGTTTCATCGTCAATAAGAAGGTACAAGGGATACAGTAAACCTGAAGCGAAGCATCGGAATCTTAAACTGGACTCAATGGATAGGTTCAAATCATAGAAGGAGAGTGTGTCAGTCCTCTTGTACTTAAGTCGGCATTGTGCCTTTTGTATTAAATTCGGATGCAAATTCTTTGTTTCATCGTCAATAAGAAGGTCCAAGAGATACAGTAAACTTGAAGAGAAGCATCGTAATCTAAAACTGAACTCACAAGAGAGGTTCAATTCATAGAAAGTTAGAGTGTCAGTCCTCTTGTACTTAAGTCGGCATTGTGCTCTTGTATTAAATTCGAATGCAATTTCTGTGTTTCATCGTCAATAAGAAGGTCTAAGGTATGCAGTAAACCTGAAGAGAAGCATCGGAATCTAAAACTGGACTCGCAGGAGAGGTTCAAATCATTGAAAGTGAGAGTGTCAGTCGTCTTGTACTTATGTCGGCACTGTGCATTTTGTATTAAATTCGGATGCAATTTCTGTGTTTCATCGTCAATAAGAAGGTCCAAGGTATACAGGAAACCTGATGTGAAGCATCGAAGTCTAAAACTGGACTCACAGGAGACTTTCAAATCATTGAAAGTGAGAGTGTCAGTCCTCTTGTTCTTAATTCGGCATTCGGCATTTTATATTAAATTCGGATTCAATTTCTGTGTTTCATCGTCAATAAGAAGGTACAAGGGATACAGTAAAACTGAAGTGAAGCTTCGGAATCTAAAACTGGACTCACAGGATAGGTTCAAATCATAGAAAGTGAGAGTGTCAGTCCTCTTTTACTGAAGTCGGCATAGTGCCTTTTGTAATAAATCGGATGCAATTTCTGTGTTTCATCGTCAATAAGAAGGTCTATGGGGTACAGTAAACCTGAAGTGAAGCATCGGAATCTAAAACTGGACTCACAGGACAGGTTGAAATCACAGAAAGTGAGAGTTTCGGTCCTCTTGTACATAAGTCGGCATTGTACCTTTTGAAACAAATTCGGATGCAATTTCTGTGTTTCATCGTCAATAAGAAGGTCCAAGGGGTACAGTAAACCTCAAGTGGAGCATCGGAATCTAAGACTGGACTGACGGGAGAGGTTCAAATCATAGAAAGTTAGTGTGTCAGTCGTCGTGTACTTAAGTCGGCATTGTGCCTTTTGTATTAATTTCGGATGCAATATCTGTGTTTCGTCGTCAATAAGAAGGTCCAAGGTATACAGTAAACCTGAAGTGAAGCATCGGAATCTAAAACTGGACTCACTGGAGAGGTTCAAATCATAGAAAGTTAGAGTGTCAGTCCTCTTGTACTTAAGACGGGATTGTGCCATTTGCATTAAATTCGGATGCAATTTCTGTGTTTCATCGTTAATAAGAACGTCCTAGGGATACAGTGAACCTGAAGTGAGGCATCGGTATCTAAAACTTGACTCACAGGAGAGGTTCAAATCAAAGAAATTTAGAGTGTCAGTCCTCTTGTACCTATGTCGGCATTGTGCCTTTTGTATTACATTCGGATGCAATTTCTGTGT
The DNA here is from genome assembly GCF_021461395.2 of Schistocerca americana. NCBI lineage: Eukaryota > Metazoa > Arthropoda > Insecta > Orthoptera > Acrididae > Schistocerca > Schistocerca americana. Next base: position 4,653,810 of record NW_025725917.1, on the reverse strand, counting down.
TTCGTCGTTAATAAGAAGGTCCTAGAGATACAGTGAACCTGAAGTGAGGCATCGGAATCTAAAACTGGACTCACAGGAAAGGTTCAAATCAAAGAAAGTTAGAGTGTCAGACCTCTTGTACCTAAGTCGGCATTGTGCCTTTTGTATTACATTCGGATGCAATTTCTGTGTTTCGACGATAATAAGAAGGAACTAGGGATACAGTGAACCTGAAGTGAGGCATCGGAATCTAAAACTGGACTCACAGGAGAGGTTCAAATCATAGAAAGTTAGAGTGTCAGTCCTCTTGTACTTAAGTCGGCAATGTGCCTTCTGTATTAAATTCGGATGCAATTTCTGTGTTTCATCGTCAGTAAGAAGGTCCAAGGTATACAGTAAACATGAAATGAAGCATCGGAATCTAAAACTGGACTCACAGGTGAGGTTCAAATCATAGAAAGTGAGAGTTTCGGTCCTCTTGTACTTAAGTCGGCATTGTACATTTTGAATCAAATTCGGATGCAATTTCTGTGTTTCATCGTCAATAAGAAGGTCCAAGGGGTACAGTAAACCTGAAGTGAAGCATCGGAATCTAAAACTGGACTGACGGGAGAGGTTCAAATCATAGAAAGTTAGAGTGTCAGTCGTCTTGTACTTAAGTCTGCATTGTGAATTTTGTATTAATTTCGGATGCAATATCTGTGTTTCATCGTCAATAAGGAGGTCCAAGGGATACTGTAAACCTGAAGTGAAGCATCGGAATCAAAAACTGGACTCACAGGAGAGGTTCAAATTATAGAAAGGGAGAGTGTCAGTCCTCTTGTTCTTTAGTCGGCATTGTGCCTTTTGTATTAAATTCGGATCCAATTTCTGTGTTTCATCGTCAATAAGATGGTCCAAGGGATACAGTAAACCTGAAATGAAGCATCGGAATCCAAAACTGGACTCATAGGAGAGGTTCAAATCATAGAAAGTTAGAGCGTCAGTCGTCTTGTACTTAAGTCGACATTGTGCCTTTTGCATTAAAAATTAGGATGCAATTTCTGTGTTTCATCGTCAATAGGAAGGTCCAAGGTATACAGTAAACCTGAAGTGAAGCATCGGAATCTAAAACTGGACTCACTGGAGAGGTTCAAGTCATAGAAAGTTAGAGTGTCAGTCCTCTTGTACTTAAGTCGGCATTGTGCCTTTTGTATTAAATTCGGATGCAAGATCTGTGTTTCATCGTCAGTAAGAGGATCCAAGGGGTACAGTAAACCTGAAGTGAAGCATCGGAATCTAAAACTGGACTGACGGGAGAGGTTCAAATCATAGAAAGTGAGAGTGTCAGTCCTCTTTTACTGAAGTCGGCATTGTGCCTTTTGTAATAAATACGGATGCAATTCCTGTGTTTCATCGTCAATAAGAAGGTCTATGGGGTACAGTAAACCTGAAGTGAAGCATCGGAATCTAAAACTGGACTCACTGGAGAGGTTCAAATCATAGAAAGTTAGAGTGTCAGTCCTCTTGTACTTAAGTCGGCATTGCGCCTTTTGCATTAAATTCGGATGCAATTTCTGTGTTTCATCGTTAATAAGAAGGTCCTAGGGATACAGTGAACCTGAATTAAGGCATCGGAATCTAAAACTGGACTCACAGGAGAGTTTCAAATCAAAGAATGTTAGAGTGTCAGTCCTCTTGTAGCTAAGTCGGCATTGTGCCTTTTGTATTACATTCGGATGCAATTTCTGTGTTTCGTCGTTAATAAGAAGGTCCTAGGGATACAGTGAACCTGAAGTGAGGCATCGGAATCTAAAACTGGACTCACAGGAGAGGTTCAAGTCATAGAAAGTTAGTGTGGCTGTCCTCTTGTACTTAATTCGGCATTGGGCCTTTTATATTAAATTCGGATGCAATTTCTGTGTTTCATCGTCAATAAGAAGGTACAAGGGATACAGTAAACCTGAAGCGAAGCATCGGAATCTTAAACTGGACTCACAGGATAGGTTCAAATCATAGAAGGTGAGTGTGTCAGTCCTCTTGTACTTAAGTCGGCATTGTGCCTTTTGTATTAAATTCGGATGCAAATTCTGTGTTTCATCGTCAATAACAAGGTCCAAGGGATACAGTAAACCTGAAGTGAAGCATCGGAATCTAAAACTGGAGTCAAAGGAGAGGTTCACATCACGGAAAGTGAGAGTTTCAGTCCTCTTGTACTTATGTCGGCATTGTGCCCTTTGTATTAAATTCGGATGCAATTTCTGTGTTTCATCGTCAATAAGAAGGTCCAAGAGATACAGTAAACTTGAAGAGAAGCATCGTAATCTAAAACTGAACTCACAAGAGAGGTTCAATTCATAGAATGTTAGAGTGTCAGTCCTCTTGTACTTAAGTCGGCATTGTGCTCTTGTATTAAATTCGAATGCAATTTCTGTGTTTCATCGTCAATAAGAAGGTCCAAGGTATGCAGTAAACCTAAAGTGAAGCATCGGAATCTAAAACTGGACTCGCAGGAGAGGTTCAAATCATTGAAAGTGAGAGTGTCAGTCGTCTTGTACATATGTCGGCACTGTGCATTTTGTATTAAATTCGGATGCAATTTCTGTGTTTCATCGTCAATAAGAAGGTCCAAGGTATACAGGAAACCTGATGTGAAGCATCGAAGTCTAAAACTGGACTCACAGGAGACTTTCAAATCATTGAAAGTGAGAATGTCAGTCCTCTTGTTCTTAATTCGGCATTCGGCATTTTATATTAAATTCGGATTCAATTTCTGTGTTTCATCCTCAATAAGAAGGTACAAGGGATACAGTAAAACTGAAGTGAAGCATCGGAATCTAAAACTGGACTCACAGGATAGGTTCAAATCATAGAAAGTGAGAGTGTCAGTCCTCTTTTACTGAAGTCGGCATAGTGCCTTTTGTAATAAATTCGGATGCAATTTCTGTGTTTCATCGTCAATAAGAAGGTCTATGGGGTACAGTAAACCTGAAGTGAAGCATCGGAATCTAAAACTGGACTCACAGGACAGGTTCAAATCATAGAAAGTGAGAGTTTCGGTCCTCTTGTACATAAGTCGGCATTGTACCTTTTGAATCAAATTCGGATGCAATTTCTGTGTTTCATCGTCAATAAGAAGGTCCAAGGGGTACAGTAAACCTCAAGTGAAGCATCGGAATCTTAAACTGGACTGACGGGAGAGGTTCAGATCATAGAAAGTTAGTGTGTCAGTCGTCTTGTACTTAAGTCGGCATTGTGCCTTTTGTATTAATTTCGGATGCAATATCTGTGTTTCATCGTCTATAAGAAGGTCCAAGGGATACTGTAAACCTGAAGTGAAGCATCGGAATCTAAAACTGGACTCACAGGAGAGGTTCAAATTATAGAAAGTGAGAGTGTCAGTCCTCTTGAACTTAAGCCGGCATTGTGCCTTTTGTATTAAATTCGGATCCAATTTCTGTGTTTCATCGTCAATAAGATGGTCCAAGGGATACAGTAAACCTGAAGTGAAGCATCGGAATCTAAAACTGGACTCATAGGAGGGGTTCAAATCATAGAAAGTTAGAGTGTCAGTCGTCTTGTACTTAAGTCGGCATTGTGCCTTTTGCATTAAATTAGGATGCAATTTCTGTGTTTCATCGTCAATAGGAAGGTCCAAGGTATACAGTAAACCTGAAGTTAAGCATCGGAATCTAAAACTGGACTCACTGAAGAGGTTCAAATCATAGAAAGTTAGAGTGTCAGTCCTCTTGTACTTAAGTCGGGATTGTGCCATTTGCATTAAATTCGGATGCAATTTCTGTGTTTCATCGTTAATAAGAACGTCCTAGGGATACAGTGGACCTGAAGTGAGGCATCGGAATCTAAAACTTGACTCACAGGAGAGGTTCGAATCAAAGAAAGTTAGAGTGTCAGTCCTCTTGTACCTAAGTCGGCATTGTGCCTTTTGTATTAAATTCGGATGCAATTTCTGTGTTTCGTCGTTAATAAGAAGGTCCTAGGGATACAGTGAACCTGAAGTGAGGCATCGGAATCTAAAACTGGACTCACAGGAGAGGTTCAAATCATAGAACGTTAGAGTGTCAGTCCTCTTGTACTTAAGTCGGCATTGTGCCTTCTGTATTAAATTCGGATGCAATTTCTGTGCTTCATCGTCAGTAAGAAGGTCCAAGGGATACAGTAAACCTGAAATGAATCATCGGAATGTAAAACTGGACTCACAGGTGAGGTTCAAACCATAGAATGACAGAGTGTCAGTCCTCTTGTACTTAAGTCGGCATTGTGCCTTTTGTATGAAATTCGGATGCAATTTCTGTGTTTCATCGTCAATAAGAAGGTCCAAGGTATAAAGGAAACCTCAAGTGAAGCATCGGAATCTAAAACTGGAGTCACAGGGGAGTTTCAAATTATAGAAAGGGAGAGTGTCAGTCCTCTTGTACTTAATTCAGCATTGTGCCTTTTGTATTAAATTCGGATCCAATTTCTGTGTTTCATCGTCAATAGGAAGGTCCAAGGGATACAGTAAACCTGAAGTGAAGCATCGGAATCTAAAACTGGACTCATTGGAGAGGTTCAAATCATAGAAAGTTAGAGTGTGAGTCCTCTTCTACTTAAGTCGGCATTGTGCCTTTTGCATTAAATTCGGATTCAATTTCTGTGTTTCATCGTTAATAAGAAGGTCCTAGGGATACAGTGAACCTGAAGAGAGGCATCGGAATCTAAAACTGGACTCACAGGAGAGGTTCAAATCAAAGAAAGTTAGAGTGTCAGTCCTCTTGTACCTAAGTCGGCATTGTGCCTTTTGTATTACATTCGGATGCAATTTCTGTGTTTCGTCGTTAATAAGAAGGTCCTAGGGATACAGTGAACCTGAAGTGAGGCATCGGAATCTAAAACTGGACTCACAGGAGAGGTTCAAACCATAGAAAGTTAGAGTGTCAGTCCTCTTGTACATAAGTCGGCATTGTGCCTTCTGTATTAAATTCGGATGCAATTTCTGTGTTTCATCGTCAGTAAGAAGGTCCAAGGTATACAGTAAACCTGAAGTGAAGCATCGGAATCTAAAACTGGACTCACAGGTGAGGTTCAAATCATAGAAAGACAGAGTGTCAGTCCTCTTGTACTTAAGTCGGCATTGTGCCTTTTGTATTAAATTCGGATGCAATTTTTGTGTTTCATCGTCAATAAGAAGGTCCAAGGTATAAAGGAAACCTGAAGTGAAGCATCGGAATCTAAAACTGGACTCACAGGAGAGGTTCAAATCATAGAAAGTGAGAGTGTCAGTCATCTTTTACTGAAGTCGGCATTGTGCCTTTTGTACTAAATTCGGATGCAATTTCTGTGTTTCATCGTCAATAAGAAGGTCCAAGGGATACAGTAAACATGAAGTGAAGCATCGGAATCTAAAACTGGACTCACAGGAGAGGTTCAAATCATAGAAAGACAGAGTGTCATTCCTCTTGTACTTAAGTCGGCATTGTGCCTTTTGTATTAAGTTCGGATGCAATTTCTGTGTTTCATCGTCAATAAGAAGGTCCAAGGGATACAGTAAACCTGTAGTGAAGCATCGGAATCTAAAACTGGACTCAAAGGAGTGGTTCAAATCATAGAAAGTGTGAGTGTCAGTCCTGTTGTACTTAAGAATGCATTGTGCCTTTTTTATTAAATTCGGATGCAATTTCTGTGTTTCATCGTCATTAAGAAGGTCCAAGGGATACAGTAAACCTGAAGTGAAGCATCGGAATCTAAAACTGGACTCACAGGGGAGGTACAAATCATAGAAAGTTAGTGTGTCAGTCCTCTTGTACCTAAGTCGGCATTGTGCCTTTTGTGTTAAATTCGGATGCAATTTCTGTGTTTCATCGTCAATAAGAAGGTCCAAGGGATATAGTAAACCTGAAGTGAAGCATCGGAATCTAAAACTGGACTCACTGGAGAGGTTCAAATCATAGAAAGTTAGAGTGTCAGTCCTCTTGTACTTAAGTCGGCATTGTGTCTTTTGTATTAAATTCGGATCCAATTTCTGTGTTTCATCGTCAATAAGATGTTCCAAGGGATACAGTAAACCTGAAGTGAAGCATTGGAATCTAAAACTGGACTCATAGGAGAGGTTCAAATCATAGAAAGTTAGGGTGTCAGTCGTCTTGTACTTAAGTCGGCATTGTGCCTTTTGCATTAAATTAGGATGCAATTTCTGTGTTTCATCGTCAATAGGAAGGTCCAAGGTATACAGTAAACCTGAAGTGAAGCATCGGAATCTAATACTGGACTCACTGGAGAGGTTCAAATCGTAGAAAGTTAGAGTGTCAGTCCTCTTGTACTTAAGTCGGGATTGTGCCATTTGCATTAAATTCGGATGCAATTTCTGTGTTTCATCGTTAATAAGAACGTCCTAGGGATACAGTGGACCTGAAGTGAGGCATCGGAATCTAAAACTTGACTCACAGGAGAGGTTCGAATCAAAGAAAGTTAGAGTGTCAGTCCTCTTGTACCTAAGTCGGCATTGTGCCTTTTGTATTAAATTCGGATGCAATTTCTGTGTTTCGTCGTTAATAAGAAGGTCCTAGGGATACAGTGAACCTGAAGTGAGGCATCGGAATCTAAAACTGGACTCACAGGAGAGGTTCAAATCATAGAAAGTTAGAGTGTCAGTCCTCTTGTACTTAAGTCGGCATTGTGCCTTCTGTATTAAATTCGGATGCAATTTCTGTGCTTCATCGTCAGTAAGAAGGTCCAAGGGATACAGTAAACCTGAAATGAAGCATCGGAATGTAAAACTGGACTCACAGGTGAGGTTCAAACCATAGAATGACAGAGTGTCAGTCCTCTTGTACTTAAGTCGGCATTGTGCCTTTTGTATGAAATTCGGATGCAATTTCTGTGTTTCATCGTCAATAAGAAGGTCCAAGGTATAAAGGAAACCTGAAGTGAAGCATCGGAATCTAAAACTGGAGTCACAGGGGAGTTTCAAATTATAGAAAGGGAGAGTGTCAGTCCTCTTGTACTTAATTCAGCATTGTGCCTTTTGTATTAAATTCGGATCCAATTTCTGTGTTTCATCGTCAATAGGAAGGTCCAAGGGATACAGTAAACCTGAAGTGAAGCATCGGAATCTAAAACTGGACTCATTGGAGAGGTTCAAATCATAGAAAGTTAGAGTGTCAGTCCTCTTGTACTTAAGTCGGCATTGTGCCTTTTGCATTAAATTCGGATTCAATTTCTGTGTTTCATCGTTAATAAGAAGGTCCTATTGATACAGTGAACCTGAAGAGAGGCATCGGAATCTAAAACTGGACTCACAGGAGAGGTTCAAATCAAAGAAAGTTAGAGTGTCAGTCCTCTTGTACCTAAGTCGGCATTGTGCCTTTTGTATTACATTCGGATGCAATTTCTGCGTTTCGTCGTTAATAAGAAGGTCCTAGGGATACAGTGAACCTGAAGTGAGGCATCGGAATCTAAAACTGGACTCACAGGAGAGGTTCAAACCATAGAAAGTTAGAGTGTCAGTCCTCTTGTACATAAGTCGGCATTGTGCCTTCTGTATTAAATTCGGATGCAATTTCTGTGTTTCATCGTCAGTAAGAAGGTCCAAGGTATACAGTAAACCTGACGTGAAGCATCGGAATCTAAAACTGGACTCACAGGTGAGGTTCAAATCATAGAAAGACAGAGTGTCAGTCCTCTTGTACTTAAGTCGGCATTGTGCCTTTTGTATTAAATTCGGATGCAATTTTTGTGTTTCATCGTCAATAAGAAGGTCCAAGGTATAAAGGAAACCTGAAGTGAAGCATCGGAATTTAAAACTGGACTCACAGGAGAGGTTCAAATCATAGAAAGTGAGAGTGTCAGTCATCTTTTACTGAAGTCGGCATTGTGCCTTTTGTACTAAATTCGGATGCAATTTCTGTGTTTCATCGTCAATAAGAAGGTCCAAGGGATACAGTAAACCTGAAGTGAAGCATCGGAATCTAAAACTGGACTCACAGGAGAGGTTCAAATCATAGAAAGACAGAGTGTCATTCCTCTTGTACTTAAGTCGGCATTGTGCCTTTTGTATTAAGTTCGGATGCAATTTCTGTGTTTCATCGTCAATAAGAAGGTCCAAGGGATACAGTAAACCTGTAGTGAAGCATCGGAATCTAAAACTGGACTCAAAGGAGTGGTTCAAATCATAGAAAGTGTGAGTGTCAGTCCTGTTGTACTTAAGACTGCATTGTGCCTTTTGTATTAAATTCGGATGCAATTTCTGTGTTTCATCGTCATTAAGAAGGTCCAAGGGATACAGTAAACCTGAAGTGAAGCATCGGAATCTAAAACTGGACTCACAGGGGAGGTACAAATCATAGAAAGTTAGTGTGTCAGTCCTCTTGTACCTAAGTCGGCATTGTGCCTTTTGTGTTAAATTCGGATGCAATTTCTGTGTTTCATCGTCAATAAGAAGGTCCAAGGGATATAGTAAACCTGAAGTGAAGCATCGGAATCTAAAACTGGACTCACTGGAGAGGTTCAAATCATAGAAAGTTAGAGTGTCAGTCCTCTTGTACTTAAGTCGGCATTGTGCCTTTTGTATTAAATTCGGATACAATTTCTGTGTTTCATCGTCAATTAGATGTTCCAAGGGATACAGTAAACCTGAAGTGAAGCATTGGAATCTAAAACTGGACTCATAGGAGAGGTTCAAATCATAGAAAGTTAGAGTGTCAGTCGTCTTGTACTTAAGTCGGCAATGTGCCATGTGCATTAAATTCGGATGCAATTTCTGTGTTTCATCGTTAATAAGTAGGTCCTAGGGATACAGTGAACCTGATATGAGGCATCGGAATCTAAAACTGGACTCACAGGAAAGGTTCAAATCTAAGAAAGTTAGAGTGTCAGACCTCTTGTACCTAAGTCGGCATTGTGCCTTTTGTATTACATTCGGATGCAATTTCTGTGTTTCGTCGATAATACGAATGTCCTAGGGATACAGTGAACCTAAAGTGAGGCATCGGAATCTAAAACTGGACTCACAGGAGAGGTTCAAATCATAGAACGTTAGAGTGTCAGTCCTCTTGTACTTAAGTCGACATTGTGCCTTTTGCATTAAAAATTAGGATGCAATTTCTGTGTTTCATCGTCAATAGGAAGGTCCAAGGTATACAGTAAAACTGAAGTGAAGCATCGGAATCTAAAACTGGACTCACTGGAGAGGTTCAAATCATAGAAAGTTAGAGTGTCAGTCCTCCTGTACTTAAGTCGGCATTGTGCCTTTTGTATTAAATTCGGATGCAAGTTCTGTGTTTCATCGTCAGTAAGAGGGTCCAAGGGGTACAGTAAACCTGAAGTGAAGCATCGGAATCTAAAACTGGACTGACGGGAGAGGTTCAAATCATAGAAAGTGAGAGTGTCAGTCCTCTGTTACTGAAGTCGGCATTGTGCCTTTTGTAATAAATTCGGACGCAATTTCTGTGTTTCATCGTCAACAAGAAGGTCTATGGGGTACAGTAAACCTGAAGTGAAGCATCGGAATCTAAAACTGGACTGACGGGAGAGGTTCAAATCATAGAAAGTGAGAGTGTCAGTCCTCTTTTACTGAAGTCGGCATTGTGCCTTTTGTAATAAATACGGATGCAATTTCTGTGTTTCATCGTCAATAAGAAGGTCTATGGGGTACAGTAAACCTGAAGTGAAGCATCGGAATCTAAAACTGGACTCATAGGAGAGGTTCAAATCATAGAAAATTAGAGCGTCAGTCGTCTTGTACTTAAGTCGGCATAGTGCCTTTTGCATTAAAAATTAAGGATGCAATTTCTGTGTTTCATCGTCAATAGGAAGGTCCAAGGTATACAGTAAACCTGAAGTGAAGCATCGGAATCTAAAACTGGACTCACTGGAGAGGTTCAAATCATAGAACGTTAGAGTGTCAGTCCTCTTGTACGTAAGTCGGCATTGTGCCTTTTGCATTAAATTCGGATGCAATTTCTGTGTTTCATCGTTAATAAGAAGGTCCTAGAGATACAGTGAACCTGAATTGAGGCATCGGAATCTAAAACTGGACTCACGGGAGAGTTTCAAATCAAAGAAAGTTAGAGTGTCAGTCCTCTTGTAGCTAAGTCGGCATTGTGCCTTTTGTATTACATTCGGATGCAATTTCTGTGTTTCGTCGTTAATAAGAAGGTCCTAGGGATACAGTGAACCTGAAGTGAGGCATCGGAATCCAAAACTGGACTCACAGGAGAGGTTCAAGTCATAGAAAGTTAGTGTGTCTGTCCTCTTGTACTTAATGCGGCATTGGGCCTTTTATATTAAATTCGGATGCAATTTCTGTGTTTCATCGTCAATAAGAAGGTACAAGGGATACAGTAAACCTGAAGCGAAGCATCGGAATCTTAAACTGGACTCAATGGATAGGTCCAAATCATAGAAGGTGAGTGTGTCAGTCCTCTTGTACTTAAGTCTGCATTGTGCCTTTTGTATTAAATTCGGATGCAAATTCTGTGTTTCATCGTCAATAACAAGGTCCAAGGGATACAGTAAACCTGAAGTGAAGCATCGGAATCTAAAACTGGAGTCAAAGGAGATGTTCATATCACAGAAAGTGAGAGTATCAGTCCTCTTGTACTTATGTCGGCATTGTGCCCTTTGTATTAAATTCGGATGCAATTTCTGTGTTTCATCGTCAATAAGAAGGTCCAAGAGATACAGTAAACTTGAAGAGAAGCATCGTAATCTAAAACTGAACTCACAAGAGAGGTTCAATTCATAGAAAGTTAGAGTGTCAGTCCTCTTGTACTTAAGTCGGCATTGTGCTCTTGTATTCAATTCGAATGCATTTTCTCTGTTTCATCGTCAATAAGAAGGTCTAAGGTATGCAGTAAACCTGACGTGAAGCATCGGAATCTAAAACTGGACTCGCAGGAGAAGTTCAAATCATTGAAAGTGAGAGTGTCAGTCGTCTCGTACTTATGTCGGCACTGTGCATTTTGTATTAAATTCGGATGCAATTTCTGTGTTTCATCGTCAATAAGAAGGTCCAAGGTTTACAGTAAACCTCAAGTGAAGCATCGGAATCTAAAACTGGACTCATAGGAGAGGTTCAAATCATAGAAAGTTAGAGTGTCAGTCGTCTTGTACTTAAGTCGGCATTGTGCCTTTTGCAATAAATTAGGATGCAATATCTGTGTTTCATCGTCAATAGGAAGGTCCAAGGTATACAGTAAACCTGAAGTGAAGCATCGGAATCTAAAACTGGACTCACTGGAGAGGTTCAAATCATAGAAAGTTAGTGTGTCAGTCCTCTTGTACTTAAGTCGGGATTGTGCCATTTCCATTAAATTCGGATGCAATTTCTGTGTTTCATCGTTAATAAGAACGTCCTAGGGATACAGTGAACCTGAAGTGAGGCATCGGAATCTAAAACTTGACTCACAGGAGAGGTTCAAATCAAAGAAAGTTAGAGTGTCAGTCCTCTTGTCCCTAAGTCGGCATTGTGCCTTTTGTATTACATTCGGATGCAATTTCTGTGTTTCGTCATTAATAAGAAGGTCCTAGGGATACAGTGAACCTGAAGTGAGGCATCGGAATCTAAAACTGGACTCACAGGAGAGGTTCAAATCATAGAAAGTTAGAGTGTCAGTCCTCTTGTACTTAAGTCGGCATTGTGCCTTCTGTATTAAATTCGGATGCAATTTCTGTGTTTCATCGTCAGTAAGAAGGTCCAAGGGATACAGTAAACCTGTAATGAAGCATCGGAATCTAAAACTGGACTCACAGGTGAGGTTCAAATCATAGAAAGACAGAGTGTCAGTCCTCTTGTACTTAAGTCGGCATTGTGCCCTTTGTATTAAATTCGGATGCAATTTCTGAGTTTCATCGTCAATAAGAAGGTCCAAGATATACAATAAACCTGAGGAGAAGCATCGTAATCTAAAACTGGACTCACAGGAGAGGTTTAAATTATAGGAAGTGAGAGTGTCAGTCCTCTTGTACCTAAGTCGGCATTGTGCCTTTTGTATTAAATTCGGATCCAATTTCTGTGTTTCATCGTCAATACGATGGTCCAAGGGATACAGTAAACCTGAAGTGAAGTATTGGAATCTAAAACTGGACTCATAGGAGAGGTTCAAATCATAGAAAGTTAGAGTGTCAGTCGTCTTGTACTTAACTCGACATTGTGCCTTTTGCATTAATTAAGGATGCAATTTCTGTGTTTCATCGTCAATAGGAAGGTCCAAGGTATACAGTAAACCTGAAGTGAAGCATCGGAATCTAAAACTGGACTCACTGGAGAGGTTCAAATCATAGAAAGTTAGAGTGTCAGTCCTCTTGTACTTAACTCGACATTGTGCCTTTTGCATTAAAAATTAGGATGCAATTTCTGTGTTTCATCGTCAATAGGAAGGTCCAAGGTATACAGTAAAACTGAAGTGAAGCATCGGAATCTAAAACTGGACTAACTGGAGAGGTTCAAATCATAGAAAGTTAGAGTGTCAGTCCTCCTGTACTTAAGTCGGCATTGTGCCTTTTGTATTAAATTCGGATGCAAGTTCTGTGTTTCATCGTCAGTAAGAGGGTCCAATGGGTACAGTAAACCTGAAGTGAAGCATCGGAATCTAAAACTGGACTGACGGGAGAGGTTCAAATCATAGAAAGTGAGAGTGTCAGTTCTCTGTTACTGAAGTCGGCATTGTGCCTTTCGTGATAAATTCGGATGCAATTTCTGTGTTTCATCGTCAATAAGAAGGTCTATGGGGTACAGTAAACCTGAAGTGAAGCATCGGAATCTAAAACTGGACTGACGGGAGAGGTTCAAATCATAGAAAGTGAGAGTGTCAGTCCTCTTTTACTAAAGTCGGCATTGTGCCTTTTGTAATAAATACGGATGCAATTTCTGTGTTTCATCGTCAATAAGAAGGTCTATGGGGTACAGTAAACCTGAAGTGAAGCAGCGGAATCTAAAACTGGACTCATAGGAGAGGTTCAAATCATAGAAAGTTAGAGCGTCAGTCGTCTTGTACTTAAGTCGGCATTGTGCCTTTTGCATTAAAAATTAGGATGCAATTTCTGTGTTTCATCGTCAATAGGAAGGTCCAAGGTATACAGTAAACCTGAAGTGAAGCATCGGAATATAAAACTGGACTCACTGGAGAGGTTCAAATCATAGAAAGTTAGAGTGTCAGTCCTCTTGTACGTAAGTCGGCATTGTGCCTTTTGCATTAAATTCGGATGCAATTTCTGTGTTTCATCGTTAATAAGAAGGTCCTAGGGATACAGTGAACCTGAATTGAGGCATCGGAATCTAAAACTGGACTCACGGGAGAGTTTCAAATCAAAGAAAGTTAGAGTGTCAGTCCTCTTGTAGCTAAGTCGGCATTGTGCCTTTTGTATTACATTCGGATGCCATTTCTGTGTTTCGTCGTTAATAAGAAGGTCCTAGGGATACAGTGAACCTGAAGTGAGGCATCGGAATCTAAAACTGGACTCACAGGAGAGGTTCAAGTCATAGAAAGTTAGTGTGTCTGTCCTTTTGTACTTAATTCGGCATTGGGCCTTTTATATTATATTCGGATGCAATTTCTGTGTTTCATCGTCAATAAGAAGGTACAAGGGATACAGTAAACCTGAAGCGAAGCATCGGAATCTTAAACTGGACTCAATGGATAGGTCCAAATCATAGAAGGTAAGTGTGTCAGTCCTCTTGTACTTAAGTCTGCATTGTGCCTTTTGTATTAAATTCGGATGCAAATTCTGTGTTTCATCGTCAATAACAAGGTCCAAGGGATACAGTAAACCTGAAGTGAAGCATCGGAATCTAAAACTGGAGTCAAAGGAGAGGTTCATATCACAGAAAGTGAGAGTTTCAGTCCTCTTGTACTTATGTCGGCATTGTGCCCTTTGTATTAAATTCGGATGCAATCTCTGTGTTTCATCGTCAATAAGAAGGTCCAAGAGATACAGTAAACTTGAAGAGAAGCATCGTAATCTAAAACTGAACTCACAAGAGAGGTTCAATTCATAGAAAGTTAGAGTGTCAGTCCTCTTGTACTTAAGTCGGCATTGTGCTCTTGTATTCAATTCGAATGCAATTTCTCTGTTTCATCGTCAATAAGAAGGTCTAAGGTATGCAGTAAACCTGACGTGAAGCATCGGAATCTAAAACTGGACCCTCAGGAGAGGTTCAAATCATTGAAAGTGAGAGTGTCAGTCGTCTCGTACTTATGTCGGCACTGTGCATTTTGTATTAAATTCGGATGCAATTTCTGTGTTTCATCGTCAATAAGAAGGTCCAAGGTATACAGGAAACCTGATGTGAAGCATCGAAGTCTAAAACTGGACTCACAGGAGACTTTCAAATCATTGAAAGTGAGAGTGTCAGTCCTCTTGTTCTTAATTCGGCATTCGGCATTTTATATTAAATTCGGATTCAATTTCTGTGTTTCATCGTCAATAAGAAGGTACAAGGGATACAGTAAAACTGAAGTGAAGCATCGGAATCTAAAACTGGACTCACAGGATAGGTTCAAATCATAGAAAGTGAGAGTGTCAGTCCTCTTTTACTGATGTCGGCATAGTGCCTTTTGTAATAAATTCGGATGCAATTTCTGTGTTTCATCGTCAATAAGAAGGTCTATGGGGTACAGTAAAACTGAAGTGAAGCATCGGAATCTAAAACTGGACTCACAGGGCAGGTTGAAATCACAGAAAGTGAGAGTTTCGGTCCTCTTGTACATAAGTCGGCATTGTACCTTTTAAATCAAATTCGGATGCAATTTCTGTGTTTCATCGTCAATAAGAAGGTCCAAGGGGTACAGTAAACCTCAAGTGAAGCATCGGAATCTAAAACTGGACTCATAGGAGAGGTTCAAATCATAGAAAGTTAGAGTGTCAGTCGTCTTGTACTTAAGTCGGCATTGTGCCTTTTGCATTAAATTAGGATGCAATATCTGTGTTTCATCGTCAATAGGAAGGTCCAAGGTATACAGTAAACCTGAAGTGAAGCATCGGAATCGAAAACTGGACTCACTGGAGAGGTTCAAATCATAGAAAGTTAGTGTGTCAGTCCTCTTGTACTTAAGTCGAGATTGTGCCATTTCCATTAAATTCGGATGCAATTTCTGTGTTTCATCGTTAATAAGAACGTCCTAGGGATACAGTGAACCTGAAGTGAGGTATCGGAATCTAAAACTTGACTCACAGGAGAGGTTCAAATCAAAGAAAGTTAGAGTGTCAGTCCTCTTGTCCCTAAGTCGGCATTGTGCCTTTTGTATTACATTCGGATGCAATTTCTGTGTTTCGTCGTTAATAAGAAAGTCCTAGGGATACAGTGAACCTGAAGTGAGGCATCGGAATCTAAAACTGGACTCAAAGGAGAGGTTCAAATCATAGAAAGTTAGAGTGTCAGTCCTCTTGTACTTAAGTCGGCATTGTGCCTTCTGTATTAAATTCGGATGCAATTTCTGTGTTTCATCGTCAGTAAGAAGGTCCAAGGGATACAGTAAACCTGAAATGAAGCATCGGAATCTAAAACTGGACTCACAGGTGAGGTTCAAATCATAGAAAGTTAGAGTGTCAGTCCTCTTGTACTTAAGTCGGCATTGTGCCATGTGTATTAAATTCGGATGCAATTTCTGTGTTTCACCGTTAATAAGAAGGTCCTAGGGATACAGTGAACCAGAAGTGAGGCATCGGAATCTAAAACTGGACTCACAGGAAAGGTTCAAATCAAAGAAAGTTAGAGTGTCAGACCTCTTGTACCTAAGTCGGCATTGTGCCTTTTGTATTACATTCGGATGCAATTTCTGTGTTTCGTCGATAATAAGAAGGTCCTAGGGATACAGTGAACCTGAAGTGAGGCATCGGAATCTAAAACTGGACTCACAGGAGAGGTTCAAATCATAGAAAGTTAGAGTGTCAGTCCTCTCGTACTTAAGTCGGCATTTTGCCTTCTGTATTAAATTCGGATGCAATTTCTGTGTTTCATCGTCAGTAAGAAGGTCCAAGGTATGCAGTAAACATGAAATGAAGCATCGGAATCTAAAACTGGACTCACAGGTGAGGTTCAAATCATAGAAAGTGAGAGTTTCGGTCCTCTTGTAGTTAAGTCGGCATTGTACCTTTTGAATCAAATTCGTATGCAATTTCTGTGTTTCATCGTCAATAAGAAGGTCCAAGGGGTACAGTAAACCTGAAGTGAAGCATCGGAATCTAAAACTGGACTGACGGGAGAGGTTCAAATCATAGAAAGTTAGAGTGTCAGTCGTCTTGTACTTAAGTCTGCATTGTGCCTTTTGTATTAATTTCGGATGTAATATCTGTGTTTCATCGTCAATAAGAAGGTCCAAGGGATACTGTAAACCTGAAGTGAAGCATCGGAATCTAAAACTGGACTCACAGGAGAGGTTCAACTTATAGAAAGGGAGAGTGTCAGTCCTCTTGTTCTTAAGTCGGCATTGTGCCTTTTGTATTAAATTCGGATCCAATTTCTGTGTTTCATCGTCAATAAGATGGTCCAAGGGATACTGTAAACCTGAAGTGAAGCATCGGAATCCCAAACTGGACTCATAGGAGTGGTTCAAATCATAGAAAGTTAGAGCGTCAGTCGTCTTGTTCTTAAGTCGACATTGTGCCTTTTGCATTAAAAATTAGGGTGCAATTTCTGTGTTTCATCGTCAATAGGAAGGTCCTAGGTATACAGTAAACCTGAAGTGAAGCATCGGAATCTAAAACTGGACTCACTGGAGAGGTTCAAATCATAGAAAGTTAGAGTGTCAGTCCTCTTGTACTTAAGTCGGCATTGTGCCTTTTGTATTAAATTCGGATGCAAGATCTGTGTTTCATCGTCAGTAAGAGGGTCCAAGGGGTACAGTAAACCTGAAGTGAAGCATCGGAATCTAAAACTGGACTGACGGGAGAGGTTCAAATCATAGAAAGTGAGAGTGTCAGTCCTCTTTTACTGAAGTCGGCATTGTGCCTTTTGTAATAAATTCGGATGCAATTTCTGTGTTTCATCGTCAATAAGAAGGTCTATGGGGTACAGTAAACCTGAAGTGAAGCATCGGAATCTAAAACTGGACTGACGGGAGAGGTTAAAATCATAGAAAGTGAGAGTGTCAGTCCTCTTTTACTGAAGTCGGCATTGTGCCTTTTGTAATAAATACGGTTGCAATTTCTGTGTTTCATCGTCAATAAGAAGGTCTATGGGGTACAGTAAACCTGAAGTGAAGCATCGGAATCTAAAACTGGACTCATAGGAGAGGTTCAAATCATAGAAAGTTAGAGCGTCAGTCGTCTTATACTTATGTCGGCATTGTGCCTTTTGCATTAAAAATTAGGATGCAATTTCTGTGTTTCATCGTCAATAGGAAAGTCCAAGGTATACAGTAAACCTGAAGTGAAGCATCGGAATCTAAAACTGGACTCACTGGAGAGGTTCAAATCATAGAAAGTTAGAGTGTCAGTCCTCTTGTACTTAAGTCGGCATTGTGCCTTTTGCATAAAATTCGGATGCAATTTCTGTGTTTCATCGTTAATAAGAAGGTCCTAGCGATACAGTGAACCTGAATTGAGGCATCGGATACTAAAACTGGACTCACAGGAGAGTTTCAAATCAAAGAAAGTTAAAGTGTCAGTCCTCTTGTAGCTAAGTCGGCATTGTGCCTTTTGTATTACATTCGGATGCAATTTCTGTGTTTCGTCGTTAATAAGAAGGTCCTAGGGATACATGAACCTGAAGTGAGGCATCGGAATCTAAAACTGGACTCACAGGAGAGGTTCAAGTCATAGGAAGTTAGAGTGTCTGTCCTCTTGTACTTAATTCGGCATTGGGCCTTTTATATTAAATTCGGATGCAATTTCTGTGTTTCATCGTCAATAAGAAGGTACAAGGGATACAGTAAACCTGAAGCGAAGCATCGGAATCTTAAACTGGACTCACAGGATAGGTTCAAATCATAGAAGGTGAGTGTGTCAGTCCTCTTGTACTTAAGTCGGCATTGTGCCTTTTGTATTAAATTCGGATGCAAATTCTGTGTTTCATCGTCAATAACAAGGTCCAAGGGATACAGTAAACCTGAAGTGAAGCATCGGAATCTAAAACTGGAGTCAAAGGAGCGGATCATATCACAGAAAGTGAGAGTTTCAGTCCTCTTGTACTTATGTCGGCATTGTGCCCTTTGTATTAAATTCGGATGCAATTTCTGTGTTTCATCGTCAATAAGAAGGTCCAAGAGATACAGTAAACTTGAAGAGAAGCATCGTAATCTAAAACTGAACTCACAAGAGAGGTTCAATTCATAGAAGGTTAGAGTGTCAGTCCTCTTGTACTTAAGTCGGCATTGTGCTCTTGTATTAAATTCGAATGCAATTTCTGTGTTTCATCGTCAATAAGAAGGTCCAAGGTATGCAGTAAACCTGAAGTGAAGCATCGGAATCTAAAACTGGACTCGCAGGAGAGGTTCAAATCATTGAAAGTGAGAGAGTCAGTCGTCTTGTACTTATGTCGGCACTGTGCATTTTGTATTAAATTCGGATGCAATTTCTGTGTTTCATCGTCAATAAGAAGGTCCAAGGTATACAGGAAACCTGATGTGAAGCATCGAAGTCTAAAACTGGACTCACAGGAGACTTTCAAATCATTGAAAGTGAGAGTGTCAGTCCTCTTGTTCTTAATTCGGCATTCGGCATTTTATATTAAATTCGGATTCAATTTCTGTGTTTCATCGTCAATAAGAAGGTACAAGGGTCACAGTAAAACTGAAGTGAAGCATCGGAATCTAAAACTGGACTCACAGGATAGGTTCAAATCATAGAAAGTGAGAGTGTCAGTCCTCTTTTACTGAAGTCGGCATAGTGCCTTTTGTAATAAATTCGGATGCAATTTCTGTGTTTCATCGTCAATAAGAAGGTCTATGGGGTACAGTAAACCTGAAGTGAAGTATCGGAATCTAAAACTGGACTCACAGGACAGGTTCAAATCATAGAAAGTGAGAGTTTCGGTCCTCTTGTACATAAGTCGGCATTGTACCTTTTGAATCAAATTCGGATGCAATTTCTGTGTTTCATCGTCAATAAGAAGGTCCAAGGGGGACAGTAAATCTCAAGTGAAGCATCGGAATCTAAAACTGGACTGACGGGAGAGGTTCAAATCATAGAAAGTTAATGTGTCAGTCGTCTTGTACTTAAGTCGGCATTGTGCCTTTTGTATTAATTTCGGATGCAATATCTGTGTTTCATCGTCAATAAGAAGGTCCAAGGGATACTGTAAACCTGAAGTGAAGCATCGGAATCTAAAACTGGACTCACAGGAGAGGTTCAAATTATAGAAAGTGAGAGTGTCAGTCCTCTTGAACTTAAGCCGGCATTGTGCCTTTTGTATTAAATTCGGATCCAATTTCTGTGTTTCATCGTCAATAAGATGGTCCTAGGGATACAGTGAACCTGAAGTGAGGCATCGGAATCTAAAACTGGACTCACAGGAGAGGTTCAAACCATAGAAAGTTAGAGTGTCAGTCCTCTTGTACTTAAGTCGGCATTGTGACTTCTGTAATAAATTCGTATGCAATTTCTGTGTTTCATCGTCAGTAAGAAGGTCCAAGGGATACAGTAAACCTGAAATGAAGCATCGGAATCTAAAACTGGACTCACAGGTGAGGTTCAAACCATAGAAAGACAGAGTGTCAGTCCTCTTGTACTTAAGTCGGCATTGTGCCTTTTGTATTAAATTCGGATGCAATTTCTGTGTTTCATCGTCAATAAGAAGGTCCAAGGTATAAAGGAAACCTGAAGTGAAGCATCGGAATCTAAAACTGGACTCACAGGGGAGGTTCCAATTATAGAAAGGGAGAGTGTCAGTCCTCTTGTACTTAATTCAGCATTGTGCCTTTTGTTTTAAATTCGGATCCAATTTCTGTGTTTCATCGTCAATAGGAAGGTCCAAGGGATACAGTAAACCTGAAGTGAAGCATCGGAATCTAAAACTGGACTGATTGGAGAGGTTCAAATCATAGAAAGTTAGAGTGTCAGTCCTCTTGTACTTAAGTCGGCATTGTGCCTTTTGCATTAAATTTGGATTCAATTTCTGTGTTTCATCGTTAATAAGAAGGTCCTAGGGATACAGTGAACCTGAAGTGAGGCATCGGAATCTAAAACTGGACTCACAGGAGGGGTTCAAATCAAAGAAAGTTAGAGTGTCAGTCCTCTTGTACCTAAGTCGGCATTGTGCCTTTTGTATTACATTCGGATGCAATTTCTGTGTTTCGTCGTTAATTATAAGGTCCTAGGCATACAGTGAAACTGAAGTGAGGCATCGGAATCTAAAACTGGACTCACAGGAGAGGTTCAAATCATAGAAAGTTAGAGTGTCAGTCCTCTTGTACTTAAGTCGGCATTGTGCCTTCTGTATTAAATTCGGATGCTATTTCTGTGTTTCATCGTCAGTAAGAAGGTCCAAGGTATACAGTAAACCTGAAGTGAAGCATCGAAATCTAAAACTGGACTCACAGGTGAGGTTCAAATCATAGAAAGACAGAGTGTCAGTCCTCTTG
This sequence comes from Schistocerca americana, assembly GCF_021461395.2. Lineage (NCBI taxonomy): Eukaryota > Metazoa > Arthropoda > Insecta > Orthoptera > Acrididae > Schistocerca > Schistocerca americana. The sequence continues at coordinate 4,633,333 of NW_025725917.1, read as the reverse complement.
TACTTAAGTCGGCGTTGTGCCTTTTGTATTAAATTCGGATGCAATTTCTGTGTTTCATCGTCAATAAGAAGGTCCAAGGCATAAAGGAAACCTGCAGTGAAGCATCGGAATCTAAAACTGGACTCACAGGAGAGGTTCAAATCATTGGAAGTAAGAGTGTCAGTCATCTTTTACTGAAGTCGGCATTGTGCCTTTTGTACTAAATTCGGATGCAATTTCTGTGTTTCATCGTCAATAAGAAGGTCCAAGGGATACAGTAAACCTGAAGTGAAGCATCGGAATCTAAAACTGGACACACAGGAGAGGTTCAAATCATAGAAAGTTAGAGTGTCAGTCGTCTTGTACTTAAGACTGCATTGTGCCTTTTGTATTAAATTCGGATGCAATTTCTGTGTTTCATCGTCAATAAGAAGGTCCAAGGGATACAGTAAACCTGAAGTGAAGCATCGGAATCTAAAACTGGACTCACAGGACAGGTTCAAATCATAGACAGTGAGAGTGTCATTCCTCTTATACTTAAGTCGGCATTGTGCCTTTTGTATTAAATTCGGATGCCATTTCTGTGTTTCATCGTCAATAAGAAGGTCCCATGGATACAGTAAACCTGAAGTGAAGCATCGGAATCTAAAACTGGACTCAAAGGAGTGGTTCAAATCATAGAAAGTGAGAGTGTCAGTCCTGTTGTACTTAAGACTGCGTTGTGCATTTTGTATTAAATTCGGATGCAATTTCTGTGTTTCATCGTCATTAAGAAGGTCCAAGGGATGCAGTAAACCTGAAGTGAAGCATCGGAATCTAAAACTGGCCTCACAGGGGAGGTTCAAATCATAGAAAGTTAGTGTGTCAGTCCTCTTGTACCTAAGTCGGCATTGTGCCTTTTGTGTTAAATTCGGATGCAATTTCTGTGTTTCATCGTCAATAAGAAGGTCCAAGGGATATAGTAAACCTGAAGTGAAGCATCGGAATCTAAAACTGGACTCGCAGGAGATGTTCAAATCATAGAAAGTGAGAGTGTCAGTCCCCTTTTACTAAAGTCGGCATTGTGCCTTTTGTATTAAATTCGGATGCAATTTCTGTGTTTCATCGTCAATAAGAAGGTCCAAGGGATACAGTAAACCTGAAGTGAAGCATCGGAATCTAAAACTGGACTCACAGGACAGGTTCAAATCATAGACAGTGAGAGTGTCATTCCTCTTATACTTAAGTCGGCATTGTGCCTTTTGTATTAAATTCGGATGCCATTTCTGTGTTTCATCGTCAATAAGAAGGTCCCATGGATACAGTAAACCTGAAGTGAAGCATCGGAATCTAAAACTGGACTCACAGGATAGGTTCAAATCATAGAAAGTTAGAGTGTCAGTCCTCTTGTACTTAAGTCGGCATTGTGCCTTTTGTATTAAATTCGGATGCAATTTCTTTGTTTCATCGTCAATAAGAAGGTACAAGGGATACAGTAAACCTGAAGTGGAGCATCGGAATCTAAAACTGGACTCACAGGAGCGGTTCAAAACATAGAAAGGTAGAGTGTCAGTCCTCTTGTACTTAAGTCGGCATTGTGCCCTTTGTATTAAATTCGGATGCAATTTCTGTGTTTCATCGTCAATAGGAAGGTCCAAGGTATGCAGTAAACCTGAAGTGAAGCATCGGAACCTAAAACTGGACTCACTGGAGTGATTCAAATCATAGAAAGTTAGAGTGTCAGTCCTCTTGTACGTAAGTCGGCATTATGACTTTTGTATTAAATTCAGATGCAATTTCTGTGTTTGATCGTTAATAAGAAGGTTATAGGGATACAGTAAACCTGAAGTCAGGCATCGGAATCTAAAACTGGACTCACAGGAGAGATTCATATCATAGAAAGTTAGAGTGTCAGACCTCTTGTACTTAAGTCGTCATTGTACCTTTTGTATTACATTCGGATGCAATTTCTGTGTTTCATCGTCAATAAGAAGGTCCAAGGCATACAGTAAACCTGAAGTGAAGCATCGGAATATAAAACTGGACTCACAGGAGGGGTTCAAATTAAAGAAAGTGAGCGTGTCAGTCCTCTTGTACTTACGTCGGCTTAGTGCCTTTTGTATTAAATTCGGATGCAATTTCTGTGTTTCATCGTCAATAAGAAAGTCCAAGGGATACAGTAAACGTGAAGTGAGGCACCGGAATCTAAAACTGGACTCACAGGAGAGGTTCAATTCATAGCAACTTAGAGTGTCAGTCGTCTTGTTTTTAAGTCGGCATTGTTCCTTTTGTATTCAATTCGGATGCAATTTCTGTGTTTCATCGTCAATAGGAAGGTCCAAGGCATACAGTAAACCTGAAAAGAAGCATCGGAATCTAAAACTGGACTCACAGGAGAGGTTCAAATCATTGAAAATTGGAGTGTCGGTCCTCTTGTATTTAAGTCAGCATTGTGCCTTTTGTATTAAATTCGGATGCAATTTCTTTGTTTCATCGTCAATAAGAAGGTACAAGGGATACAGTAAACCTGAAGTGGAGCATCGGAATCTAAAACTGGACTCACAGGAGCGGTTCAAAACATAGAAAGGTAGAGTGTCAGTCCTCTTGTACTTAAGTCGGCATTGTGCCCTTTGTATTAAATTCGGATGCAATTTCTGTGTTTCATCGTCAATAGGAAGGTCCAAGGTATGCAGTAAACCTGAAGTGAAGCATCGGAACCTAAAACTGGACTCACTGGAGTGGTTCAAATCATAGAAAGTTAGAGTGTCAGTCCTCTTGTACGTAAGTCGGCATTATGACTTTTGTATTAAATTCAGATGCAATTTCTGTGTTTGATCGTTAATAAGAAGGTTATAGGGATACAGTAAACCTGAAGTCAGGCATCGGAATCTAAAACTGGACTCACAGGAGAGATTCATATCATAGAAAGTTAGAGTGTCAGACCTCTTGTACTTAAGTCGTCATTGTACCTTTTGTATTACATTCGGATGCAATTTCTGTGTTTCATCGTCAATAAGAAGGTCCAAGGCATACAGTAAACCTGAAGTGAAGCATCGGAATATAAAACTGGACTCACAGGAGGGGTTCAAATTATAGAAAGTGGGCGTGTCAGTCCTCTTGTACTTACGTCGGCTTAGTGCCTTTTGTATTAAATTCGGATGCAATTTCTGTGTTTCATCGTCAATAAGAAAGTCCAAGGGATACAGTAAACGTGAAGTGAGGCACCGGAATCTAAAACTGGACTCACAGGAGAGGTTCAATTCATAGCAACTTAGAGTGTCAGTCGTCTTGTTTTTAAGTCGGCATTGTTCCTTTTGTATTCAATTCGGATGCAATTTCTGTGTTTCATCGTCAATAGGAAGGTCCAAGGTATACAGTAAACCTGAAAAGAAGCATCGGAATCTAAAACTGGACTCACAGGAGAGGTTCAAATCATTGAAAATTGGAGTGTCAGTCCTCTTGTATTTAAGTCAGCATTGTGCCTTTTGTATTAACTTCGGAAGCAATTTCTGTGTTTCATCGTCAATAAGAGGGTCCTAGGGGTACACTAAACCTGAAGTGAAGCATCGGAATCTAACACTGGACTCACGGGAGAGGTTCAAATCATAGAAAGGTAGAGTGTCAGTCCTCTTGTACTTAAGTTGGCATTGTGCCTTTTGTATCAAATTCGGATGCAATTTCTGTGTTTCATCGTTAATAAGAAGGTCCAAGGTATACAGTAAACCTGAAGTGAAGCATCGGAATCTTAAACTAGACTCACAGGAGAGGTTCAAATCATTGAAAGTGAGAGGGTCAGTCGTCTTGTACTTAAGTCGGCATTGTTCCTTTGGTATTAAATTCGGATGCAATTCCTGTGTTTCATCGTCAATAGGAAGGTCCAAGGTATACAGGAAACCTGAAGTGAAGCATCGGAATCTAAATCTGGACTCACTGGAGTGGTTCAAATCATAGAAAGTTAGAGTGTCAGTCCTCTTGTACGTAAGTCGGCATTGTGCCTTTTGTATTAAATTCAGATGCAATTTCTGTGTTTGACCTTTAATAAGAAGGTCATAGGGATACAGTAAACCTGAAGTCAGGCATCATAATCTAAAACTGAACTCACAGGAGAGATTCAAATCATAGAAAGTGAGCGTGTCAGTCCTCTTGTACTTACGTCGGCTTAGTGCCTTTTGTATTAAATTCGGATGCAATTTCTGTGTTTCATTGTCAATAAGAAGGTCCAAGGGGTACAGTAAACCTGAAGTGAGGCATCGGAATCTAAAACTGGACTCACAGGAGAGGTCCAAATCATAGATAGTTAGAGTGTCAGTCCTCTTGTACATAAGTCGGCATTGTGCCTTTTGTACTAAATTCGGATGCAATTTCTGTGTTTCATCGTCAATAAGAAGGTCCAAGGTATACAGTAAACCTGAAGTGAAGCATCGGAATCTAAAACTGGACTCACAGGAGAGGTTCAAATCATAGAAAGACAGAGTGTCAGCCCTCTTGTACTTAAGTCGGCATTGTGCCTTTTGTATTAAATTCGGATGCAATTTCTGTGTTTCATCGCCAATAGGAAGGTCCAAGGTATACAGTAAACCTGAAGTGAAGCATCGGAGTCTAAAACTGGACTCACTGGAGAGGTTCAAATCATAGAAAGTTAGAGTGTCAGTCCTCTTGTACTAAAGTCGGCATTGTGTCTTTTGTATTAAATTCGGATGCAATTTCTGTGTTTCATCGTTAATAAGAAGGTCCTACGGATACAGTAAGCCTGAAGTTAGGCATCGGAATCTAAAACTGGACTCACAGGAGAGGTTCAAATCATAGAATGTTAGAGTGTCAGTCCTCTTGTACTTAAGTCGGCATTGTGCCTTTTGTATTAAATTCGGATGCAATTTCTGTGTTTCAACGTCAATAAGAGGGTCCTAGGGGTACACTAAACCTGAAGTGAAGCATCGGAATCTAACACTGGACTCACGGGAGAGGTTCAAATCATAGAAAGGTAGAGTGTCAGTCCTCTTGTACTTAAGTTGGCATTGTGCCTTTTGTATCAAATTCGGATGCAATTTCTGTGTTTCATCGTTAATAAGAAGGTCCAAGGAATACAGTAAACCTGAAGTGAAGCATCGCAATCTAAAACTAGACTCACAGGAGAGGTTCAAATCATTGAAAGTGAGAGTGTCAGTCGTCTTGTACTTAAGTCGGCATTGTGCCTTTTGTATTAAATTCGGATGCAATTCCTGTGTTTCATCGTCAATAGGAAGGTCCAAGGTATACAGGAAACCTGAAGTGAAGCATCGGAATCTAAAACTGGACTCACAAGAGAGGTTCAAATCATTGAAAGTTAGTGTGTCAGTCCTCTTGTACTTAATTGAGCATTGGGCCTTTCATATTAAATTCGGATGCAATTTCTGTGTTTCATCATCAATAAGAAGGTACAAGGAATACAGTAAATCTGAAGTGAAGCATCGGAAACTAACACTCTACTTACAAGACAGGTTCAAATCATAGAAAGTGAGTGTGTCAGTCCTCTCTTACTTAAGTCGGCATTGTGCCTTTTGTATTAAATTATGATGCAATTTCTGTGTTTCATCATCAATAAGAAGGTCCAAGGGATACAGTAAACCTGAAGTGAAGCATCGGAATATAAAACGGGACTCACAGGAGAGGTTCAAATCATAGAAAGTGAGAGTGTCAGTCCTTTTGTACTTAAGTCGGCATTGTGCCCTTTGTATTAAATTCGGATGCAATTTCTGTGTTTCATCGTCAATAAGAAGGTCCAAGGGATACAGTAAACCTGAAGTGAGGCATCGGAATCTAAAACTGGGCTCACAGGAGAGGATCAAATCATAGAAAGTTAGAGTGTCAGTCCTCTTGTACTTTATTCGGCATTGTGCTTTTTTTGTATTAAATTCGGATGCAATTTCTGTGTTTCATCGTCAATAAGAAGGTCCAAGGGATACAATAAACCTGAAGTGAAGCATCGGAATCTAAAACTGGACTCACAGGAGAGGTTCAAATCATAGAAAGTGGGCGTGTCAGTCCTCTTGTACTTAAGTCGGCATTGTGCCTTTTGTAATCAATTCGGATGCAATTTTTGTGTTTCATAGTCAATAGGAATGTCCAAGGTATGCAGTAAACCTGAAGTGAAGCATCGGAATCTAAAACTGGTCTCACAGGAGAGGATCAAATCATAGAAAGTTATAGTGTCAGTCCTCTTGTACATAAGTTGGCATTGTGCCTTTTGTATTAAATTCGGATGCAATTTCTGTGTTTCATCGTCAATAAGAAGGTCCAAGGGATACAGTAAACCTAAAGTGAGGCATCGGAATCCAAAACTGGACTCACAGGAGAGGTTCAAATCATAGATAGTTAGAGTGTCAGTCCACTTGTACTTAAGTCGGCATTGTGCCTTTTGTACTAAATTCGGATGCAATTTCTGTGTTTCATCGTCAATAAGAAGGTTCAAGGTATACAGTAAACCTGAAGTGAAGCATCGGAATCTAAAACTGGACTCACAGGAGAGGTTCAAATCATAGAAAGACAGAGTGTCAGCCCTCTTGTACTTAAGTCGGCATTGTGCCTTTTGTATTAAATTCGGATGCAATTTCTGTGTTTCATCGCCAATAGGAAGATCCAAGGTATACAGTAAACCTGAAGTGAAGCATCAGAATCTAAAACTGGACGCACTGGAGAGGTTCAAATCATAGAAAGTGAGAGTGTCTGTAATGTTGTACTTAAGTCGGCATTGTGCCTTTTGTATTAAATTCGAATGCAATTTCTGTGTTTCATCGTCATTAAGAAGGTCCAAGGGATACAGTAAACCTGAAGTGAAGCATCGGAATCAAAAACTTGACTCACTGGAGAGGTTCAAATCATAGAAAGTTAGAGTGTCAGTCCTCTTGTACTGATGTCGGCATTGTGCCTTTTGTATTAAATTCAGATGCAATTTCTGTGTTTCATCGTTAATAAGAAGGTCCTACGGATACAGTAAACCTGAAGTGAGGCATCGGAATCTAAAACTGGACTCACAGGAGAGGTTCAAATCATAGAATGTTAGAGTGTCAGTCCTCTTGTACTTAAGTCGGCATTGTGCCTTTTGTATTAAATTCGGATGCAATTTCTGTGTTTCATCGTCAATAAGAAGGTCCAAGGGATACAGTAAACCTCAAGTGAAGTATCGGAATCTAAAACTGGACTCACAGGAGAGGTTCAAATCATAGAGAGTTGGAGTGTCAGTCCTCTTGTACTTAAGTCGGCATTGTGCCTTTTGTATTAACTTCGGATGCAATTTCTTTGTATCATCGTCAATAAGAGGGTCCTAGGGTACAGTAAACCTGAAATGGAGCATCGGAATCTAACACTGGACTCACGGGAGAGGTTCAAATCATAGAAAGGTAGAGTGTCAGTCCTCTTGTACTTAAGTTGGCATTGTGCCTTTTGTATTAAATTCAGATGCAATTTCTGTGTTTCATCGTTAATAAGAAGGTCCAAGGTATACAGTAAACCTGAAGTGAAGCATTGGAATCTAAAACTAGACTCACAGGAGAGGTTCAAATCATTGAAAGTGAGAGTGACAGTCGTCTTGTACTTAAGTCGGCATTGTGACTTTTGTATTAAATTCGGATGCAATTTCTGTGTTTCATCGTCAATAGGAAGGTCCAAGGTATACAGGAAACCTGAAGTGAAGCATCGGAATCTAAAACTGGACTCACAGGAGAGGTTCAAATCATAGAAAGTTAGTGTGTCAGTACTCTTGTACTTAATTGAGCATTGGGACTTTTATATTAAATTCGGATGCAATTTCTGTGTTTCAACGTCAATAAGAAGGTACAAGGAATACAGTAAATCTGAAGTGAAGCATCGGAATCTAACACTCTACTTACAAGATAGGTTCAAATCATAGAAAGTGAGTGTGTCAGTCCTCATTTACTTAAGTCGTCATTGTGCCTTTTGTATTAAATTCTCATGCAATTTCTGTGTTTCATCGTCAATAAGAAGGTACAAGGGATACAGTAAACCTCAACTGAAGCGTCGGAATCTAAAACTGGACTCACGGGAGAGGTTCAGATCATAGAAAGTGAGAGTATCAGTCCAATTGTACTTAAGTTGGCATTGTGCCCTTTGTATTAAATTCGGATGCAATATCTGTGTTTCATCGTCAATAAGAAGGTCCAAGGGATACAGTAAACCTGAAGTGTAGCAGAAGGACTCTAAAACTGGACTCACAGGAGAGGCTCAAATCATTGAAACTGAGAGTGTCAGTCCTCTTGTACTTAAGTCGGCATTGTGCCTTTTGTATTAAAGTCGGATGCAATTTCTGTGTTTCATCGCCAATAAGAAGGTCCAAGGGATACAGTAAACCTGAAGTGAGGCATCGGAATCTAAAACTGGGCTCACAGGAGAGGATCAAATCATAGAAAGTTAGAGTGTCAGTCCTCTTGTACTTAAGTCGGCATTGTGCCTTTTGTATTAAATTCGGATGCAATTTCTGTGTTTCATCGTCAATAAGAAGGTCCAAGGGATACAACAAACCTGAAGTGAAGCATCGGAATCTAAAACTGGACTCACAGGAGAGGTTCAAATCATAGAAAGTGAGCGTGTCAGTCCTCTTGTACTTAAGTCGGCATTGTGAGTTTTGTAATCAATTCGGATGCAATTTCTGTGTTTCATAGTCAATAGGAATGTCCAAGGTATGCAGTAAACCTGAAGTGAAGCATCGGAATCTAAAACTGGTCTCACAGGAGAGGATCAAATCATAGAAAGTTATAGTGTCAGTCCTCTTGTACATAAGTTGGCATTGTGCCTTTTGTATTAAATTCGGATGTAATTTCTGTGTTTCATCGTCAATAAGAAGGTCCAAGGGATACAGTAAACCTGAAGTGAGGCATCGGAATCCAAAACTGGACTCACAGGAGATGTTCAAATCATAGATAGTTAGAGTGTCAGTCCACTTGTACTTAAGTCGGCATTGTGCCTTTTGTACTAAATTCGGATGCAATTTCTGTGTTTCATCGTCAATAAGAAGGTTCAAGGTATACAGTAAACCTGAAGTGAAGCATCGGAATCTAAAACTGGACTCACAGGAGAGGTTCAAATCATAGAAAGGCAGAGTGTCAGCCCTCTTGTACTTAAGTCGGCATTGTGCCTTTTGTATTAAATTCGGATGCAATTTCTGTGTTTCATCGCCAATAGGAAGGTCCAAGGTATACAGTAAACCTGAAGTGAAGCATCAGAATCTAAAACTGGACTCACTGGAGAGGTTCAAATCATAGAAAGTGAGAGTGTCAGTAATGTTGTACTTTAGTCGGCATTGTGCCTTTTGTATTAAATTCGAATGCAATTTCTGTGTTTCATCGTCATTAAGAAGGTCCAAGGGATACAGTAAACCTGAAGTGAAGCATCGGAATCAAAAACTGGACTCACTGGAGAGGTTCAAATCATAGAAAGTTAGAGTGTCAGTCCTCTTGTACTGATGTCGGCATTGTGCCTTTTGTATTAAATTCAGATGCAATTTCTGTGTTTCATCGTTAATAAGAAGGTCCTACGGATACAGTAAACCTGAAGTGAGGCATCGTAATCTAAAACTGGACTCACAGGAGAGGTTCAAATCATAGAATGTTAGAGTGTCAGTCCTCTTGTACTTAAGTCTGCATTGCGCCTTTTGTATTAAATTCGGATGCAATTTCTGTGTTTCATCGTCAATAAGAAGGTCCAAGGGATACAGTAAACCTCAAGTGAAGTATCGGAATCTAAAACTGGACTCACAGGAGAGGTTCAAATCATAGGGAGTTGGAGTGTCAGTCCTCTTGTACTTAAGTCGGCATTGTGCCTTTTGTATTAACTTCGGATGCAATTTCTGTGTATCATCGTCAATAAGGAGGGTCCTAGGGTACAGTAAACCTGAAGTGGAGCATCGGAATCTAACACTGGACTCACGGGAGAGGTTCAAATCATAGAAAGGTAGAGTGTCAGTCCTCTTGTACTTAAGTTGGCATTGTGCCTTTTGTACTAAATTCAGATGCAATTTCTGTGTTTCATCGGTAATAAGAAAGTCCAAGGAATACAGTAAACCTGAAGTGAAGCATCGGAATCTAAAACTAGACTCACAGGAGAGGTTCAAATCATTGAAAGTGAGAGTGTCAGTTGTCTTGTACTTAAGTCGGCATTGTGACTTTTGTATTAAATTCGGATGCAATTTCTGTGTTTCATCGTCAATAGGAAGGTCCAAGGTATACAGGAAACCTGAAGTGAAGCATCGGAATCTAAAACTGGACTCACAGGAGAGGTTCAAATCATAGAAAGTTAGTGTGTCAGTCCTCTTGTACTTAATTGAGCATTGGGACTTTTATATTAAATTTGGATGCAATTTCTGTGTTTCAACGTCAATAAGAAGGTACAGGGAATACAGTAAATCTGAAGTGAAGCATCGGAATCTAACACTCTACTTACAAGATAGGTTCAAATCATTGAAAGTGAGTGTGTCAGTCCTCTTTTACTTAAGTCGTCATTGTGCCTTTTGTATTAAATTCTCAAGCAATTTCTGTGTTTCATCGTCAATAACAAGGTACAAGGGATACAGTAAACCTCAACTGAAGCGTCGGAATCTAAAACTGGACTCACGGGAGAGGTTCAGATCATAGAAAGTGAGAGTATCAGTCCAATTGTACTTAAGTTGGCATTGTGCCCTTTGTATTAAATTCGGATGCAATATCTGTGTTTCATCGTCAATAAGAAGGTCCAAGGGATACAGTAAACCTGAAGTGTAGCAGAAGGACTCTAAAACTGGACTCACAGGAGAGGCTCAAAACATAGAAACTGAGAGTGTCAGTCCTCTTGTACTTAAGTCGGCATTGTGCCTTTTGTATTAAAGTCGGATGCAATTTCTGTGTTTCATCGCCAATAAGAGGGTCCCAGGGATACAGTAAACCTGAAGTGAAGCTTCGGAATCTGAAACTGGACTCACAGGAGAGGTTCAAGTCATAGAAACTTAGTGTGTCAGTCGTCTTGTACTTAAGTCGGCATTGTGCATTTTGTATTAAATTGGGATGCAATTTCTGTGCTTCATCGTCAATAGGAAGGTCCAAGGTATACAGTAAACCTGAAGTGAAGCATCGGAATCTAAAACTGAACTCACTGGGGAGGTTCAAATCATAGAAAGTTAGAGTGTCAGTCCTCTTGTACTTATGTCGGCATTGTGCTTTTTGTATTAAATTCGGATGCAATTTCTGTGTTTCATTGTTAATAAGAAGGTCCTAGGGATACAGTAAACCTGAAGTGAAGCATCGGAATCTAAAACTGGACTCACAGGAGAGGTTCAAATCACAAAATGTGAGAGTGTCAGTCCTCTCGTACTTAAGTCGACATTGTGCCTTTTGTATTAAATTCGGATGCAATTTCTGTGTTTCATCGTCAATAAGATGGTCCAAGGTATAAAGGAATCGTGAAGTGAAGCATCGGAATCTAAAACTGGACTCACAGGAGAGGTTCAAATCATAGAAAGTTAGAGTGTCAGTCCTCTTGTAATTAAGTCGGCATTGTGCCTTTTGTATTAAATTCGGATGGAAATTCTGTGATTCATCGTCAATAGGGAGGTACAAGGTATACAGTAAACCTGAAGAGAAGCACCGGAATCTAAAACTGGACTCACAGGAGAGGTTCAAGTGATAGAAAGTCAGTGTCAGTCTTCTTGTACTAATTCTGCATTGTGCCTTTTTTTATTAAATTCGGATGCAATTTCTGTGTTTCATCGTCAATAAGCAGGTGCAAGGGATACAGTAAACCTGAAGTGAAGCATCGGAATCTAAAACTGGACTCACTGGAGAGGTTCAAATCATAGAAGTTAGAGTGTCAGTCCTCTTGTACTTAAGTCGGCATTGTGCCTTTTGTATTATATTCGGATGCAATTTCTGTGTTTCATCGTCACTAAGAAGTTCCAAAGGATACAGTAAACCTGAAGTGAGGCATCGGAATCTTAAACTGGAATCACAGGAGAGGTTGAAATCATAGAAATTTAGAGTGTCAGTCCTCTTGTACTTAAGTCGGCATTGTGCCTTTTGTATTACATTCGGATGCAATTTCTTTGTTTCATCGTCAATAAGAAGGTCCAAGGTATACAGTAAACCTGAAGTGAAGCATCGGAATCTAAAACTGGACTCACAGGAGAGGTTCAAATCATAGAAAGAGAGAGTGTCATTCCTCTTGTACTTAAGTCGGCATTGTGCCTTTTGTATTGAATTCGGATGCAATTTCTGTACTTCATCGTCAATAACAAGGTCCAAGGTATAAGGAAACCTGAAGTGAAGCATCGGAATCTAAAACTGGACTCACAGGAGAGGTTCAAATCATAGAAAGTTAGAGTGTCAGTCCTCTTGTACTTAAGTCGGCATTGTGCCTTTTGTATTAAATTCAGATGCAATTTCTTTGTTTCATCGTCAATAAGAAGGTACAAGGGATACAGTAAACCTGAACTGAAGCATCGGAGTCTAAAACTGGACTCACAGGAGAGGTTCAAATCATAGATAGTTAGAGTGTCAGTCGTCTTGTACTTAAGTCGGCATTGTGCCTTTTGTATTAAATTCGGATGCTATTTCTGTGTTTCATCGTCAATTAGAAGGTCCAAGGTATAAAGGAAACCTGAAGTGAAGCGTCGGAATCTAAAACTGGACTCACAGGAGAGGTTCAAATCATAGAAAGTTAGAGTGTCAGTCCTCTTGTAATTAAGTCGGCATTGTGCACTTTGTATTAAATTCGGATGGAATTTCTGTGTTTCATCGTCAATAGGAAGGTCCAAAGTATACAGTAAACCTGAAGTAAAGCATCGGAATCTAAAACTGGACTCACAGGTGAGGTTCAAATCATAGAATGTGAGAGTGTCAGTCCTCTTGTACTTAAGTCGGCATTGTGCCTTTTGTATTAAATTCAGATGCAATTTCTTTGTTTCATCGTCAATAAGAAGGTACAAGGGATACAGTAAACCTCAACTGAAGCGTCGGAACCTAAAACTGGACTCACGGGAGAGGTTCAGATCATAGAAAGTGAGAGTATCAGTCCAATTGTACTTAAGTTGGCATTGTGCCCTTTGTATTAAATTCGGATGCAATATCTGTGTTTCATCGTCAATAAGAAGGTCCAAGGGATACAGTAAACCTGAAGTGTAGCAGAAGGACTCTAAAACTGGACTCACAGGAGAGGCTCAAATCATAGAAACTGAGAGTGTCAGTCCTCTTGTACTTAAGTCGGCATTGTGCCTTTTGTATTAAAGTCGGATGCAATTTCTGTGTTTCATCGCCAATAAGAAGGTCCCAGGGATACAGTAAAACTGAAGTGAAGCTTCGGAATCTGAAACTGGACTCACAGGAGAGGTTCAAGTCATATAAACTTAGTGTGTCTGTCGGCTTGTACTTAAGTCGGCATTGTGCATTTTGTATTAAATTGGGATGCAATTTCTGTGTTTCATCGTCAATAGGAAGGTCCAAGGTATACAGTAAACCTGAAGTGAAGCATCGGAATCTAAAACTGAACTCACTGCGGAGGTTCAAATCATAGAAAGTTAGAGTGTCAGTCCTCTTGTACTTATGTCGGCATTGTGCTTTTTGTATTAAATTCGGATGCAATTTCTGTGTTTCAACGTTAATAAGAAGGTCCTAGGGATACAGTAAACCTGAAGTGAGGCATCGGAATCTAAAACTGGACTCACAGGAGAGGTTCAAATCCTAGAAAGTTAGAGTGTCAGTCCTCTTGTACTTAAGTCGGCATTGTGCTTTTTCTATTACATTCTAATGCAATTTCTGTGTTTCATCGTCAATAAGAAGGTCCAAGGGATACAGTAAACCTGAAGTGAAGCATCGGAATCTAAAACTGGACTCACAGGAGAGGTTCAAATCATAAAATGTGAGAGTGTCAGTCCTCTCGTACTTAAGTCGACATTGTGCCTTTTGTATTAACTTCGGATGCAATTTCTGTGTTTCATCGTCAATAAGATGGTCCAAGGTATAAAGGAAACGTGAAGTGAAGCATCGGAATCTAAAACTGGACTCACAGGAGAGGTTCAAATCATAGAAAGTTAGAGTGTCAGTCCTCTTGTAATTAAGTCGGCATTGTGCCTTTTGTATTAAGTTCGGATGGAAATTCTGTGATTCATCGTCAATAGGGAGGTCCAAGGTATACAGTAAACCTGAAGAGAAGCACCGGAATCAAACTGGACTCACAGGAGAGGTTCAAGTGATAGAAAGTTAGTGTCAGTCTTCTTGTACTAATTCTGCATTGTGCCTTTTTTTATTAAATTCGGATGCAATTTCTGTGTTTCATCGTCAATAAGCAGGTACAAGGGATACAGTAAACCTGAAGTGAAGCATCGGAATCTAAAACTGGACTCACAGGAGAGGTTCAAATCATAGAAGTTAGAGTGTCAGTCCTCTTGTACTTAAGTCGGCATTGTGCCTTTTGTATTATATTCGGATGCAATTTCTGTGTTTCATCGTCAATAAGAAGTTCCAAAGGATACAGTAAACCTGAGGTGAGGAATCGGAATCTTAAACTGGAATCACAGGAGAGGTTCAAATCATAGAAATTTAGAGTGTCAGTCCTCTTGTACTTAAGTCGGCATTGTGCTTTTTCTATTACATTCTAATGCAATTTCTGTGTTTCATCGTCAATAAGAAGGTCCAAGGGATACAGTAAACCTGAAGTGAAGCATCGGAATCTAAAACTGGACTCACAGGAGAGGTTCAAATCATAGAAAGAGAGAGTGTCATTCCTCTTGTACTTAAGTCGGCATTGTGCCTTTTGTATTGAATTCGGATGCAATTTCTGTACTTCATCGTCAATAACAAGGTCCAAGGTATAAGGAAACCTGAAGTGAAGCATCGGAATCTAAAACTGGACTCACAGGAGAGGTTCAAATCAGAGAAAGTTAGAGTGTCAGTCCTCTTGTACTTAAGTCGGCATTGTGCTTTTTGTATTAAATTCGGATGCAATTTCTGTGTTTCATCGTCAATTAGAAGGTCCAAGGGATACAGTAAACCTGAAGTGAAGCATCGGAATCTAAAACTGGACTCACAGGAGAGGTTCAAATCATAGCAAGTGAGAGTGTCAGTCCTCTTGTACTTAAGTCGGCATTGTGCCTTTTGTATTAAATTCGGATGCAATTTCTGTGTTTCATCGTCAATAAGAAGTTCCAAGGGATACAGTAAACCTGAAGTGAGGCATTGGAATCTAAAACTGGACTAACAGGAGAGGTTCAAATCATAGAAAGTTAGAGTGTCAGTCCTCTTTTACTTAAGTCGGCATTGTGCCTTTTGTATTAAATTCAGATGCAATATCTTTGTTTCATCGTCAATAAGAAGGTACAAGGGATACAGTAAACCTGAACTGAAGCATCGGAATCTAAAACTAGACTCACAGGAGAGGTTCAAATCATAGATAGTTAGAGTGTCAGTCGTCTTGTACTTAAGTCGGCATTGTGCCTTTTGTATTCAATTCGGATGAAATTTCTGTGATTCATCGTGAATAGTAAGGTCCAAGGTATACAGTAAACCTGAAGTGGAGCATCGGAATCTAAAACTGGACTCACAGGTGAGGTTCAAATCATTGAAAGGGTGAGTGTCATTCCTTTTGTACTAAGTCGGCATTGCGCATTTTGTATTAAATTCGGATGCAATTTCTGTGTTTCATCGTCAATTAGAAGGTCCAAGGTATAAAGGAAACCTGAAGTGAAGCGTCGGAATCTAAAACTGGACTCACAGGAGAGATTCAAATCATAGAAAGTTAGAGTGTCAGTCCTCTTGTAATTAAGTCGGCATTGTGCATTTTGTATTAAATTCGGATGGAAATTCTGTGTTTCATCGTCAATAGGAAGGTCCAAAGTATACAGTAAACCTGAAGTGAAGCATCGGAATCTAAAACTGGACTCACAGGTGAGGTTCAAATCATAGAATGTGAGAGTGTCAGTCCTCTTGTACTTAAGTCGGCATTGTGACTTTAGTATTAAATTCAGATGCAATTTCTTTGTTTCATCGTCAATAAGAAGGTAAAAGGGATACAGTAAACCTCAACTGAAGCGTCGGAATCTAAAACTGGACTCTCGGGAGAGGTTCAGATCATAGGAAGTGAGTGTGTCAGTCCAATTGTACCTAAGTTGGCATTGTGCACTTTGTATTAAATTCGGATGCAATTTCTGTGTTTCGTCGTCAATAAGAAGGTCCAAGGGATACAGTAAACCAAAGTGTAGCAGAAGGAATCTAAAACTGGACTCACAGGAGAGGTTCAAATCATAGAAAGTTAGAGTGTCAGTCCTCTTGTACTTATGTCGGCATTGTGCCTTTTGTATTAAATTCGGATGCAATTTCTGTGTTTCATTGTCAATAAGAAGGTCCAAGGAATACAGTAAACCTGAAGTGAAGCATCGGAATCTAAAACTGGACTCACAGGAGACGTTCAAATCATAGAAAGTTAGAGTGTCTGTCCTCTTGTACTTAAGTCGGCATTGTGCCTTTTGTATTAAATTCGGATGCAATTTCTGTGTTTCATCGTCAATAAGAAGGTCCAAGGGATAAAGTAAACCGGACGTGAAGCATCGGAATCTAAAAGTGGACTCTCAGGAGCGGTTCAAATCATACAGAGTTAGAGTGTTAGTCCTCTTGTACTTAAGTCGGCATTGTGCCTTTTGTATTACATTCGGATGCAATTTCTGTGTTTCATTGTCATTAAGAACTTCCAAGGGATACAGTAAACCTGAAGTGAAGCATCGGAATCTAAAACAGGACTCACAGGAGAGGTTCAAATCATAGAAAGTTACAGTGTCAGTCCTCTTGTACGGCGTTGTGCCTTTTGTATTAAATTTGGATGCAATTTCTGTGTTTCATCGTCAATAAGAAAGTCCAAGGGATACAGTAATCTTGAAGTGAAGCATCGGAATCTAAAACTGGACTCACAGGAGAGGTTCAAATCATAGAAAGCTACAGTGTCAGTCCTCTTGTACGGCGTTGTGCCTTTTGTATTAAATTTGGATGCAATTTCTGTGTTTCATCGTCAATAAGAAAGTCCAAGGGATACAGTAATCTTGAAGTGAAGCATCGGAATCTAAAACTGGACTCACAGGAGAGGTTCAAATCATAGAAAGTTAGAGAGTCAGTCCTCTTGTACCAAAGTCGGCACTGTGCATATTGTATTAAATTTGGATGCAATTTCTGTGTTTCAATGTCAATAAGATGGTCCAAGGGAAACAGTAAACCTGAAGTGAAGCATCGGAATCTAAAACTGGACTCACGGGAGAAGTTCAAATCATAGAGAGTCAGAGTGTCAGTCCTCTTGTACTTAAGTCGGCACTGTGCCTTTTGTATTATATTCGGATGCAATTTCTGTCTTTCATCGTTAATGAGAAGGTCCAAGGTATACAGTTAACCTGAAGTGACGCATCGGAATCTAAAACTCGACTCACAGGAGAGGTTCAAATCATAGAAAGTTAGTTTCAATCCTCTTTTACTTAAGTCGGCATTGTGTCTTTTGTATTAAATTCGGATGCAATTTCTGTGCTTCATCGTCCATATGAAGGTCCAAGGGATACAGTAAACCTAACGTGATGCATCGGAATCTAAAACTGGACTCCCAGGAGAGGTACAAATCATAGAAAGTTAGAGTGTCAGTCCTCCTGTACTTATGTCGGCATTGTCACTCTTGTAATAAATTCGGATGCATTTTCTGTGTTTCATCGTCAATGAGAAGGTCCAAGGGATACAGTAAACCTTAAGTGAAGCATCGGAATCTAAAACTGGACTCACAGGAGAGGTTCAAATCATAGAAAGTTAGAGTGTCAGTCCTCTTGTACTTAAGTCAGCATTGTGCCTTTTGTATTAAATTCGGATGCTATTTCTGTGTTTCATCGTCAATAAGAAGCTCCAAGGTATACAGTTAACCTGAAGTGAGGCATCGGAATCTAAAACTGGACTCACAGCAGAGGTTCAAATCATAGAATGTCAGAGTGTCAGTCCTCTTGTACTTAAGTCGGCATTGTGCCTTTTTTATTAAATTCGGATGCAATTCCTGTGTTTCATTGTCAATAAGAAGGTCCAAGGGATACAGTAAACCTGAAGTGAAGCATCGGAATCTAAAACAGGAGAGGTTCAAATCATAGAAAGTTACAGTGGCAGTCCTCTTGTACTTAAGTCGGCGTTGTGCTTTTTGTATTAAATTGGGATGCAATTTCTGTGGTTCATCGTCAATAAGAAGGTCCAATTAATACAGTAAACTTGAAGTGAAGCATCCGAATCTAAAACTGGACTCACAGGAGAGGTTAAAATCATAGAAAGTTAGAGTGTCAGTCCTCTCGTACTTAAGTCGGCATTGTGCCTTTTGTATTAAATTCAGATGCAATTTCTGTGCTTCATCGTCAATAAGAAGGTCCAAGTTATACAGGAAACCTGAGGTGAAGCATCGGAATCTAAAGCCGGACTCACAGGAGAGGTTCAAATCATAGAAAGTTACAGTGTCAGTCCACTTGTACTTAAGTCGGCATAGTGCCTTATGTAGTAATTTCGGATGCAATTTCTGTGTTTCATCGTAAATAAAAAGGTCTAAGGGATACAGTAAACTTGAAGTGAAGCATCGGAATCTAAAACTGGACTCACAGGAGAGGTTCAAATCATAGAAAGTTAGAGTGTCTGTCCTCTTGTACTTAAGTCGGCATTGTGCCTCTTGTATTAAATTCGGATGCAATTTCTGTGTTTCATCGTCAATAAGAAGGTCCAAGTTATACAGTTAACCCGAAGTGAAGCATTGGAATCTAAAACTGGACTCACAGGAGAAGTTCAAATCATAGAGAGTCATAGTGCCAGTCCTCTTGTACTTAAGTCGGCATTGTGCCTTTTGTATTATATTCGGATGCAATTTCTGTCTTTCATCGTTAATGAGAAGGTCCAAGGTATACAGTTAACCTGAAGTGAAGCATCGGAATCTAAAACTCGACTCACAGGAGAGGTTCAAATCATAGAAAGTTAGTTTCAGTCCTCTTGTACTTAAGTTGGCATTGTGTCTTTTGTATTAAATTCGGATGCAATTTCTGTGTTTCATCGTCAATAAGAAGGTCCAAGGGATACAGTAAACCTAAAGTGATGCATCGGAATCTAAAACTGGACTCCCAGGAGAGGTTCAAATCGTAGAAAGTTAGAGTGTCTGTCCTCTTGTACTTAATTCGGCATTGTGGCTTTTGTATTAAATTCGGATGCAATTTCTGTGTTTCTTCGTCAATAAGAAGGTCCAAGGGATAAAGTAAACCTGACGTGAAGCATCGGAATCTAAAAGTGGACTCACAGGAGCGGTTCAAATCATAAAGAGTTAGAGTGTCAGTCCTCTTGTACTTAAGTCGGCATTGTGCCTTTTGTATTAAATTCGGATGCAATTTCAGTGTTTCATTGTCATTAAGAACTTCCAAGGAATACAGTAAACCTGAAGTGAAGCATCGGAATCTAAAACAGGACTCACAGGAGAGGTTCAAATCATAGAAAGTTACAGTGTCAGTCCACTTGTACTTAAGTCGGCATTGTGCCTTTTGTAGTAATTTCGGATGCAATTTCTGTCTTTCATCGTAAACAAGAAGGTCCAAGGGATACAGTAAACTTGAAGTGAATCATCGGAATCGAAAACTGAACTCACAGGAGAGGTTCAAATCATAGAAAGTTACACTGGCAGTCCTCTTGTACTTAAGTCGGCGTTGTGCCTTTTGTATTAAATTCGGATGCAATTTCTGTGTTTCATCGTCAATAAGAAGGTCCAAAGGATACAGTAATCTTGAAGTGAAGCATCGGAATCTAAAACTGGACTCACAGGAGAGGTTCAAATCATACAAAGTTAGAGAGTCAGTCCTATTGTACTTATGTCGGCACTGTGCATTTTGTATTAAATTTGGATGCAATGTCTGTGTTTCATTGTCAATAAGATGGTCCAAGGGAAACAGTAAACCTGAAGTGAAGCATCGGAATCTAAAACTGGACTCACAGGAGAAGTTCAAATCATAGAGAGACAGAGTGTCAGTCCTCTTGTACTTAAGTCGGCATTGTGCCTTTTGTATTAAATTCGGATGCAATTTCTGTCTTTCATCGTTAATGAGCAGGTCCAAGGTATACAGTTAACCTGAAGTGACGCATCGGAATCTAAAACTCGACTCACAGGAGAGGTTCAAATCATAGAAAGTTAGTTTCAGTCCTCTTTTACTTAAGTCGGCATTGTGTCTCTTGCCTTAAATTCGGATGCAATTTCTGTGTTTCATGGTCAATAAGAAGGTCCAAGGGATACAGTAAACCTGAAGTGAAGCATCGGAATCTAAAACTGGACTCACAGGAGAGGTTCAAATCATAGAAAGTTACAGTGGCAGTCCTCTTGTACTTAAGTCGGCATTGTGACTCTTGTATTAAATTCGGATGCATTTTCTGTGTTTCATCGTCAATGAGAAGGTCCAAGGTATACAGTTAACCTGAAGTGAGGTATCGGAATCTAAAACTGGACTCGAAGGAGAGGTTCAAATCATAGAAATTCAGAGTGTCAGCCCTCTTGTACTTAAGTCGGCATTGTTCCTTTTTTATTGAATTCGGATGCAATTCCTGTGTTTCATTGTCAATAAGAAGGTCAAAGGGATACAGTAAACCTGAAGTGAAGCATCGGAATCTAAAACTGGACTCACAGGAGACGTCCAAATCATAGAAAGTTAGAGTGTCCGTCCTCTTGTACTTAAGTCAGCATTGTGCCTTTTGTATTAAATTCGGATGCAATTTCTGTGTTTCATCGTCAATAAGAAGGTCCAAGGGATAAAGAAAACCTGAAGTGAAGCATCGGAATCTAAATGAGGACTCACAGGGGCGGTTCAAATCATACAGAGTAAGAGTGTCAGTCCTCTTGTACTTAAGTCGGCATTGTGCCTTTTGTCGTAATTTCGGATGTAATTTCTGTCTTTCGTCGTAAATAAGAAGGTCCAAGGGATACAGTAAATTTTAAGTGAAGCATCGGAATCTAAAACTGGACTCACAGGAGTGGTTCAAATCATAGAAAGCTACAGTGGCAGTCCTCTTGTACGGCGTTGTGCTTTTTGTATTAAATTGGGATGCAATTTCTGTGGTTCATCGTCAATAAGAAGGTCCAATTGATACAGTAAACTTGAAGTGAAGCATCCGAATCTAAAACTGGACTCACAGGAGAGGTTAAAATCATAGAAAGTTAGAGTGTCAGTCCTCTCGTACTTAAGTCGGCATTGTGCCTTTTGTATTAAATTCAGGTGCAATTTCTGTGTTTCATCGTTAATAAGAAGGTCCATGAGATACAGTAAACCTGAAGTGAAGCATCGGAATCTAAAACTGGACTCACAGGAGAGGTTCAAATCATAGAAAGTTAGAGTGTCAGTCCTCTTGTAGTTAAGTAGGCATTGTGCCTTTGTATTACATTCGGATGCAATTTCTGTGTTTCATCGTCCATAACAAGGTAAAAGGGATACAGTAAACCTGAAGTGAAGCATCAGAAACTAAAACAGGACTCACAGGAGGGGTTCAAATCACAGAAAATTACGGTGTCAGTCCTCTTGTACTTAAGTCGGCATTGTGCCTTTTGTATTAAATTCGGATGCAATTTCTGTGCTTCATCGTCAATAAGAAGGTCCAAGTTATACAGGAAACCTGAGGTGAAGCATCGGAATCTAAAGCCGGACTCACAGGAGAGGTTCAAATCATAGAAAGTTACAGTGTCAAACCACTTGTACTTAAGTCGGCATTGTGCCTTTTGTAGTAATTTCGGATGCAATTTCTGTGTTTCATCGTAAATAAAAAGGTCTAAGGGATACAGTAAACTTGAAGTGAAGCATCGGAATCTAAAACTGGACTCACAGGAGAGGTTCAAATCATAGAAAGTTAGAGTGTCTGTCCTCTTGTACTTAAGTCGGGTATGTGCCTCTTGTATTAAATTCGAATGCAATTTCTGTGTTTCATCGTCAATAAGAAGGTCCAAGTTATACAGTTAACCCGAAGTGAAGCATTGGAATCTAAAACTGGACTCACAGGAGAAGTTCAAATCATAGAGAGTCATAGTGCCAGTCCTCTTGTACTTAAGTCGGCATTGTGCCTTTTGTATTATATTCGGATGCAATTTCTGTGTTTTATCGTCAATAAGAAGGTCCAAGGGATACAGCAAACCTGAAGTGAAGCATCGGAAACTTAAACTGGACTCACAGGAGAGTTTCAAATCTTAGAACGTTAGTGTCAGTCCTCTTGTACTGAAGTCGGTATTGTGCCTTTTGTATTAAATTCGGATGCAATTTCTGTGTTTCATCGTCAATAAGAAGGTCCAAGGGATACAGTAAACCTAAAGTGATGCATCGGAATCTAAAACTGGACTCCCAGGAGCGGTTCAAATCGTAGAAAGTTAGTGTGTCTGTCCTCTTGTACTTAATTCGGCATTGTGGCTTTTGTATTAAATTCGGATGCAATTTCTGTGTTTCATCGTCAATAAGAAGGTCCAAGGGATAAAGTAAACCTGACGTGAAGCATCGGAATCTAAAAGTGGAGTCACAGGAGCGGTTCAAATCATACAGAGTTAGAGTGTCAGTCCTCTTGTACTTAAGTCGGCATTGTGCCTTTTGTATTAAATTCGGATGCAATTTTTGTGTTTCATTGTCATTAAGAACTTCCAAGGAATACAGTAAACCTGAAGTGAAGCATCGGAATCTAAAACTGAACTCACAGGAGAGGTTCAAATCATAGAAATTTACAGTGGCAGTCCTCTTGTACTTAAGTCGGCGTTGTGCCTTTTGTATTAAATTCGGATGCAATTTCTGTGTTTCATCGTCAATAAGAAGGTCCAAAGGATACAGTAATCTTGAAGTGAAGCATCGGAATCTAAAACTGGACTCACAGGAGAGGTTCAAATCATACAAAGTTAGAGAGTCAGTCCTATTGTACTTATGTCGGCACTGTGCATTTTGTATTACATTTGGATATAATTTCTGTGTTTCATTGTCAATAAGATGGTCCAAGGGAAACAGTAAACCTGAAGTGAAGCATCGGAATCTAAAACTGGACTCACAGGAGAAGTTCAAATCATAGAGAGACAGAGTGTCAGTCCTCTTGTACTTAAGTCGGCATTGTGTCTCTTGCCTTAAATTCGGATGCAATTTCTGTGTTTCATGGTCAATAAGAAGGTCCAAGGGATACAGTAAACTTGAAGTGAAGCATCGGAATCTAAAACTGGACTCACAGGAGAGGCTCAAATCATAGAAAGTTACAGTGGCAGTCTCTTGTACTTAAGTCGGCGTTGTGCCTTTTGTATTAAATTTGGATGCAAATTCTGTGTTTCATCGTCAATAAGATGGTCCAAGGGAAACACTAAACCTGAAGTGAAGCATCGGAATCTAAAACTGGACTCACAGGAGAAGTTCAAATCATAGAGAGTCAGAGTGTCAGTCCTCTTGAACTTAAGTCGGCATTGTGCCTTTTGTATTAAATTCGGATGCAATTTCTGTCTTTCATCGTTAATGAGAAGGTCCAAGGCGTACAGTTAACCTGAAGTGAAGCATCGGAATCTAAAACTCGACTCACAGGAGAGGTTGAAATCATAGAAAGTTAGAATGTCAGTCCTCCTGTCCTTAAGTCAGCATTGTGCCTTTTGTATTAAATTCGGATGCTATTTCTGTGTTTCATCGTCAATAAGATGCTCCAAGGTAAACAGTTAACCTGAAGTGAGGCATCGGAATCTAAAACTGGACTCACAAGAGAGGTTCAAATCATAGAAAGTCAGAGTGTCAGACCTCTCGTACTTAAGTCGGCATTGTGCCTTTTGTATTAAATTCGGATGCAATTTCTGTGTTTCATTGTCAATAAGAAGGTCCAAGGGATACAGTAAACCTGAAGTGAAGCATCGGAATCTAAAACTGGACTCACAGGAGACGTTCAAATCATAGAAAGTTAGAGTGTCTGTCCTCTTGTACTTAAGTCGGCATTGTGCTTTTGTATAAAATTCGGATGCAATTTCTGTGTTTCATCGTCAATACGAAGGTCCAAGGGATAAAGTAAACCTGAAGTGAAGCATCGGAATCTAAAAGAGGACTCACAGGAGCGGTTCAAATCATACAGAGTTAGAGTGTCAGTCCTCTTGTACTTAAGTCGGCATTGTGCATTTTGTATTAAATTCGGATGCAATTTCTGTGTTTCATTGTCATTAAGAACTTCCAAAGGATACAGTAAACCTGAAGTGAAGCATCGGATCCTAAAACAGGACTCACAGGAGAGGTTCAAATCATAGAAAGTTACAGTGTCAGTCCACTTGTACTTAAGTCGGCATTGCGCCTTTTGTAGTAATGTCGGATGCAATTTCTGTGTTTCATCGTAAATAAGAAGGTCCAAGGGATACAGTAAACTTGAAGTGAAGCATCGGAATCTAAAACTGGACTCACATCAGAGGTTCAAATCATAGAAAGTTACAGTAGCAGTCCTCTTGTACTTAAGTCGGCGTTGTGCCTTTTGTATTAAATTCGGATGCAATTTCTGTGTTTCATCGTCAATAAGAAGGTCCAAGGGATACAGTAAACTTGAAGTGAAGCATCGGAATCTAAAACTGGACTCACAGGAGAGGTTCAAATCATAGAAAGTTAGAGAGTCAGTCCTCTTGTACTTAAGTCGGCACTGTGCATTTTGTATTAAATTTGGATGCAATTTCTGTGTTTCATGGACAATATGATGGTCCAAGGGAAACAGTAAACCTGAAGTGAAGCATCGGAATCTAAAACTGGACTCACAGGAGAAGTTCAAATCATAGAGAGACAGAGTGTCAGTCCTCTTGTACTTAAGTCGGCATTGTGTCTCTTGCCTTAAATTCGGATGCAATTTCTGTGTTTCATGGTCAATAAGAAGGTCCAAGGGATACAGTAAACTTGAAGTGAAGCATCGGAATCTAAAACTGGACTCACAGGAGAGGCTCAAATCATAGAAAGTTACAGTGGCAGTCTCTTGTACTTAAGTCGGCGTTGTGCCTTTTGTATTAAATTTGGATGCAAATTCTGTGTTTCATCGTCAATAAGATGGTCCAAGGGAAACACTAAACCTGAAGTGAAGCATCGGAATCTAAAACTGGACTCACAGGAGAAGTTCAAATCATAGAGAGTCAGAGTGTCAGTCCTCTTGAACTTAAGTCGGCATTGTGCCTTTTGTATTAAATTCGGATGCAATTTCTGTCTTTCATCGTTAATGAGAAGGTCCAAGGCGTACAGTTAACCTGAAGTGAAGCATCGGAATCTAAAACTCGACTCACAGGAGAGGTTGAAATCATAGAAAGTTAGAATGTCAGTCCTCCTGTCCTTAAGTCAGCATTGTGCCTTTTGTATTAAATTCGGATGCTATTTCTGTGTTTCATCGTCAATAAGATGCTCCAAGGTAAACAGTTAACCTGAAGTGAGGCATCGGAATCTAAAACTGGACTCACAGGAGAGGTTCAAATCATAGAAAGTCAGAGTGTCAGTCCTCTCGTACTTAAGTCGGCATTGTGCCTTTTGTATTAAATTCGGATGCAATTTCTGTGTTTCATTGTCAATAAGAAGGTCCAAGGGATACAGTAAACCTGAAGTGAAGCATCGGAATCTAAAACTGGACTCACAGGAGACGTTCAAATCATAGAAAGTTAGAGTGTCTGTCCTCTTGTACTTAAGTCGGCATTGTGCTTTTGTATAAAATTCGGATGCAATTTCTGTGTTTCATCGTCAATACGAAGGTCCAAGGGATAAAGTAAACCTGAAGTGAAGCATCGGAATCTAAAAGAGGACTCACAGGAGCGGTTCAAATCATACAGAGTTAGAGTGTCAGTCCTCTTGTACTTAAGTCGGCATTGTGCATTTTGTATTAAATTCGGATGCAATTTCTGTGTTTCATTGTCATTAAGAACTTCCAAAGGATACAGTAAACCTGAAGTGAAGCATCGGATCCTAAAACAGGACTCACAGGAGAGGTTCAAATCATAGAAAGTTACAGTGTCAGTCCACTTGTACTTAAGTCGGCATTGCGCCTTTTGTAGTAATGTCGGATGCAATTTCTGTGTTTCATCGTAAATAAGAAGGTCCAAGGGATACAGTAAACTTGAAGTGAAGCATCGGAATCTAAAACTGGACTCACATCAGAGGTTCAAATCATAGAAAGTTACAGTAGCAGTCCTCTTGTACTTAAGTCGGCGTTGTGCCTTTTGTATTAAATTCGGATGCAATTTCTGTGTTTCATCGTCAATAAGAAGGTCCAAGGGATACAGTAAACTTGAAGTGAAGCATCGGAATCTAAAACTGGACTCACAGGAGAGGTTCAAATCATAGAAAGTTAGAGAGTCAGTCCTCTTGTACTTAAGTCGGCACTGTGCATTTTGTATTAAATTTGGATGCAATTTCTGTGTTTCATGGACAATATGATGGGCCAAGGGATACAGTAAACCTGAAGTGAAGCATCGGAATCTAAAACTGGACTCACAGGAGAGGTTCAAATCATAGAAAGTTAAAGTGTAAGTCCTCTTGTACTTAAGTCGGCATTGTGCCTTTTGTATTAAATTCGGATGCAATTTCAGTGTTTCATCGTCAATAAGAAGTTCCAAGGGATACAGTAAACCTGAAGTGAAGCATAGGAATCTAAAACTGGACTCACAGGAGACGTTCAAATCATAGAAAGTTAGAGTGTCTGTCCTCTTGTACTTAAGTCGGCATTGTGCTTTTGTATAAAATTCGGATGCAATTTCTGTGTTTCATCGTCAATACGAAGGTCCAAGGGATAAAGTAAACCTGAAGTGAAGCATCGGAATCTAAAAGAGGACTCACAGGAGCGGTTCAAATCATACAGAGTTAGAGTGTCAGTCCTCTTGTACTTAAGTCGGCATTGTGCCTTTTGTATTAAATTCGGATGCAATTTCTGTGTTTCATTGTCATTAAGAACTTCCAAAGGATACAGTAAACCTGAAGTGAAGCATCGGATCCTAAAACAGGACTCACAGGAGAGGTTCAAATCATAGAAAGTTACAGTGTCAGTCCACTTGTACTTAAGTCGGCATTGTGCCTTTTGTAGTAATGTCGGATGCAATTTCTGTGTTTCATCGTAAATAAGAAGGTCCAAGGGATACAGTAAACTTGAAGTGAAGCATCGGAATCTAAATCTGGACTCACATCAGAGGTTCAAATCATAGAAAGTTACAGTAGCAGTCCTCTTGTACTTAAGTCGGCGTTGTGCCTTTTGTATTAAATTCGGATACAATTTCTGTGTTTCATCGTCAATAAGAAGGTCCAAGGGATACAGTAAACTTGAAGTGAAGCATCGGAATCTAAAACTGGACTTACAGGAGAGGTTCAAATCATAGAAAGTTAGAGAGTCAGTCCTCTTGTACTTAAGTCGGCACTGTGCATTTTGTATTAAATTTGGATGCAATTTCTGTGTTTCATGGACAATATGATGGGCCAAGGGAAACAGTAAACCTGAAGTGAAGCATCGGAATCTAAAACTGGACTCACAGGAGAGGTTCAAATCATAGAAAGTTAAAGTGTCAGTCCTATTGTACTTAAGTCGGCATTGTGCCTTTTGTATTAAATTCGGATGCAATTTCTGTGTTTCATCGTCAATAAGAAGTTCCAA
The DNA here is from genome assembly GCF_021461395.2 of Schistocerca americana. Lineage (NCBI taxonomy): Eukaryota > Metazoa > Arthropoda > Insecta > Orthoptera > Acrididae > Schistocerca > Schistocerca americana. The sequence goes on along the minus strand of NW_025725917.1, from coordinate 4,605,776 downwards.
GGGATACAGTAAACCTGAAGTGAAGCATAGGAATCTAAAACTGGACTCACAGGAGAGGTTCAAATCATGGAAAGTTAGAGTGTCAGTCCTCTCGTACTTAAGTCGGCATTGTGCCTTTTGTATTAAATTGAGATGCAATTTCTGTTTTTCATCGTCCATAAGAAGTTCCATGGGATACAGTAAACCTGAAGTGAAGCATCGGAATCTAAAACTGGACTCACAGGAGAGGTTCAAATCATAGAAAGTTAGAGTGTCAGTCCTCTTGTAGTTAAGTAGGCATTGTGCCTTTTGTATTAAATTCGGATGCAATTTCTGTGTTTCATCGTCCATAAGAAGGTAAAAGGGATACAGTAAACCTGACGTGAAGCATCAGAATCTAAAACAGGACTCACAGGAGAGGTTCAAATCACACAAATTTACGGTGTCAGTCCTCTTGTACTTAAGTCCTCATTGTGCCTTTTGTATTAAATTAGGATGCACTTTCTGTGTCTCATCGTCAATAAGAAGGTCCAAGGGATACAGTAAACCTGAAGTGAAGCATCGGAATCTTAAACTGGACTCACAGGAGAGGTTCAAATCATAGAATATTAGAGTGTCAGTCCTCTTGTACTTAAGTAGGCATTGTGCCATTTGTATTACATTCGGATGCAATTTCTGTGTTTCATCGTCCATAATATGGTCCAAGGGATACAGCAAACCTGAAGTGAAGCATCAGAATCTAATACTGGACCCACAGGAGAGGATCAAATCACAGATAGTTACAGAGTCAGTCCTCCTGCACTTAAGTCGGCATTGTGCTTTTTGTATTAAATTCGGGTGCAATTTCTGTGTTTTATCGTCAATAACAAGGTCCAAGGTGTACAGTTAACCTGAAGTGAAGCATGGGAATCTAAAACTCGACTCACAGGAGAGGTTCAAATCATAGAAAGTTAGAGTGTCAGTCCTCCTGTACTCAAGTCAGCATTGTGCCTTTTGTATTAAATTCGGATGCTATTTCTGTGTTTCATCGTCAATAAGAAGCTCCAAGGTATACAGTTAACCTGAAGTGAGGCATCGGAATCTAAAACTGGACTCACAGGAGAGGTTCAAATCATAGAAAGTCAGAGTGTCAGTCCTCTTGTACTTAAGTCGGCATTGTGCCTTTTGTATTAAATTCGGGTGCAATTTCAGTGTTTCATTGTCAATAAGAAGGTCCAAGGGATACAGTAAACCTGAAGTGAAGCATCGGAATCTAAAACCGGACTCACTGGAGACGTTCAAATCATAGAAAGTTAGAGTGTCTGTCCTCTTGTACTTAAGTCGGCATTGTGCGTTTTGTATTAAATTCGGATGCAATTTCTGAGCTTCATCGTCAGTAAGAAGGTCCAAGGGATAAAGTAAACCTGAAGTGAAGAATCGGAATCTAAATGTGGACTCACAGGAGCGGTTCAAATCATACAGAGTTAGAGTGTCAGCCCTCTTGTACTTAAGTCGGCATTGTGCCTTTAGTATTAAATTCGGAAGCAATTTCTGTCTTTCATCGTTAATGAGATGGTCCACGGTATACAGATAACCTGAAGTGAAGCATCGGAATCTAAAACTCGATTCACAGGAGAAGTTCAAATCATAGAGAGTCAGAGTGTCAGTCCTCTTGTACTTAAGTCGGCATTGTGCCTTTTGTATTAAATTCAAATGCAATTTCTGTCTTTCATCGTTAATGAGAAGGTCCAAGGTATACAGTTAACCTGAAGTGAAGCATCGGAATCTGAAACTGGACTCACAGGAGAGGTTCAAATCATAGAAAGTTACAGTGGCAGTCCTCTTGTACTTAAGTCGGCGTTGTGCCTTTTGTATTAAATTCGGATGCAATTTCTGTGTTTCATCGTCAATAAGAAGGTCCGAAGGAAACAGTAAACTTGACGTGAAGCATCGGAATCTAAAACTGGACTCACAGGAGAGGTTCAATTCATAGAAAGTTAGAGAGTCAGTCCTCTTGTACTTAAGTCGGCACTGTGCATTTTGTTTTAAATTTGGATGCAATTTCTGTGTTTCATGGACAATATGATGGGCCAAGGGATACAGTAAACCTGAAGTGAAGCATCGGAATCTAAAACTGGACTCACAGGAGAGGTTCAAATCATAGAATGTTAAAGTGTCAGTCGTCTTGTACTTATGTCGGCATTGTGCCTTTTGTATTAAATTGGGATGCAATATCTGTGTTTCATCGTCAATAAGAAGTTCAAAGGGATACAGTGAACCTGAAGTGAAGCATAGGAATCTAAAACTGGACTCACATGAGAGGTTCAAGTCATAGAAAGTTAGAGTGTCAGTCCTCTCGTACTTAAGTCGGCATTGTGCCTTTTGTATTAAATTGAGATGCAGTTTCTGTGTTTCATCGTCAATAAGAAGGTCCATGGGATACAGTAAACCTGAAGTGAAGCATCGGAATCTAAAACTGGACTCACAGGAGAGGTTCCCAATCATAGGAAGTTAGAGTGTCAGTCCTCTTGTAGTTATGTAGGCATTGTGCCTTTTGTATTAAATTCGGATGCAATTTTTGTGTTTCATCGTCCATAAGAAGGTAAAAGGGATACAGTAAACCTGAAGTGAAGCATCAGAATCTAAAACAGGACTCACAGGAGGGGTTCAAATCACAGAAAATTACGGTGTCAGTCCTCTTGTACTTAAGTCGGCATTGTGCCTTTTGTATTAAATTCGGATGCAATTTCTGTGTTTCATCGTCAATAAGAAGGTCCAAGTTATACCGTAAACCTGAGGTGAAGCATCGGAATCTAAAGCCGGACTCACAGGACAGATTCAAATCATAGAAAGTTACAGTGTCAGTCCACTTGTACGTAAGTCGGCATTGTGCCTTTTGTACTAATTTCGGATGCAATTTCTGTGTTTCATCGTAAATAAAAGGGTCCAAGGGATACAGTAAACTTGAAGTGAAGCATAGGAATCTAAAACTGGACTCACAGGAGAGGTTGAAATCATAGAAAGTTACAGTGTCAGTCCTCTCGTACTTAAGTCGGCATTGTGCCTTTTGAATTAAATTGAGATGCAATTTCTGCGTTTCATCGTCAATAAGAAGGTCCATGGGATACAGTAAACCTGAAGTGAAGCATCGGAATCTAAAACTGGACTCACAGGAGAGGTTCAGATCATAGAAAGTTAGAGTGTCAGTCCTCTTGTGGTTAAGTAGGCATTTGCCTTTTGTATTAAATTCGGATGCAATTTCTGTGTTTCATAGTCCATAGAAAGGTAAAAGGGATACAGTAAACCTGAAGTGAAGCATCAGAATCTAAAACAGGACTCACAGGAGGGGTTCAAATCACAGAAAATTACGGTGTCAGTCCTCTTGTACTTAAGTCGGCATTGTGCCTTTTGTATAAAATTCGGAAGTAATTTCTGTGTTTCATCGTCAATAAGAAGGTCAAAGTTATACAGTAAACCTGAGGTGAAGCATCGGAATCTAAAGCCGGACTCACAGGACAGGTTCAAATCATAGAAAGTTACAGTGTCAGTCCACTTGTACGTAAGTCGGCATTGTGCCTTTTGTACTAATTTCGGATGCAATTTCTGTGTTTCATCGTAAATAAAAGGGTCCAAGGGATACAGTAAACTTGAAGTGAAGCATCGGCATCTAAAACTGGACTGACAGGAGAGGTTCAAATCATAGAAAGTTACAGTGGCAGTCCTCTTGTACGTAAGTCGGCGTTGTGCCTTTTGTATTAAATTCGGATGCAATTTCTGTGTTTCATCGTCAATAAGAAGGTCCAAGGGATACAGTAAACCTGAAGTGAAGCATCGGAATCTAAAACTGGACACACAGGAGAGGTTCAAATCATAGAATATTAGAGTGTCAGTCCTCTTATACTTAAGTAGGCATTGTGCCTTTTGTATTAAATTCGGATGCAATTTATGTGTTTCATCGTCCATAAGATGGTCCAAGGGATACAGCAAACCTGAAGTGAAGCATCAGAATCTAAAACTGGACTCACAGGAGAGGATCAAATCATAGATAGTTACAGTGTCAGTCCTCTTGTACTTAAGTCGGCATTGTGCTTTTTGTATTAAATTCGGATGCAATTTCTGTGTTTTATTGTCAATAACAAGGTCCAAGGTATACAGTAAACCCTAGGTGAAGCATCGGAAACTAAAACCGGACTCACAGGAGAGGTTCAAATCATAGAAAATTAGAGTGTCAGTCCTGTTGTACGTAAGTCGGCATTGTCCCTTTTGTATGAAATTCGGATGCAAGTACTGTGTTTCATCGTCAATAAGATATTCCAAGGTATACAGTTAACCTGAAGTGAAGCATCGGAATCTAAATCTGGACTCACAGGAGAGGTTAAAATCATAGAAAGTTAGAGTGTCAGTTTTCTTGTAGTTAAGTCGGCATTGTGCATTTTGTATTAAATTCGGATGCAATTTCTGTCTTTCATCGTTAATGAGAAGGTCCAAGGTATACAGTTAACCTGAAGTGAAGCATCGCAATCTAAAACTGGACTCACAGGAGACGTTCAAATCATAGAAAGTTAGAGTGTCTGTCCTCTTGTACTTAAGTCGGCATTGTGCCTTTTGTATTAAATTCGGATGCAATTTCTGTGTTTCATCGTCAATAAGAAGGTCCAAGGGATAAAGTAAACCTGAAGAGAAGCATCGGAATCTAAAAGTGGACTCACAGGACAGGTTCAAATCATAGAAAGTTACAGTGGCAGTCCTCTTGTACTTAAGTCGGCGTTGTGCCTTTTGTATTAAATTGGGATGCAATTTCTGTGTTTCATTGTCATTAAGAACTTTCAAGGGATACAGTAAACCTGAAGTGAAGCATCGCACCTAAAACAGGACTCACAGGAGGGGTTCAAACCACAGAAAGCTACAGTGTCAGTCCACTTGTACTGAAGTCGGCATTGTGCCTTTTGTAGCAATTTCGGATGCAATTTCTGAGCTTCATCGTAAATAAGAAGGTCCAAGGGATACAGTAAACTTGAAGTGAAGCATCGGAATCTAAAACTGGACTCACAGGAGAGGTTCAAATCATAGAAAGTTACAGTGGCAGTCCTCTTGTACTTAAGTCGGCGTTGTGCCTTTTGTATTAAATTGGGATGCAATTTCTGAGTTTCATCGTCAATAAGAAGGTCCAAGGGATACAGTAAACTTGAAGTGAAGCATCGGAATGTAAAACTGGACTCACAGGAGAGGTTCAAATCATAGAAAGTTAGAGAGTCAGTCCTCTTGTACTTAAGTCGGCACTGTGCATTTTGTATTAAATTTGGATGCACTTTCTGTGTTTCATTGTCAATACGATGGTCCAAGGGATACAGTAAACCTGAAGTGAAGCATCGGAATCTAAAACTGGACTCACAGGAGAGGTTCACTTCATAGAAAGTTAGAGTGTCAGTCCTCTTGTACTTAAGTCGGCATTGTGCGTTTTGTATTAAATTCGGATGCAATTTCTGTGTTTCATCGCCAATAAGAAGTGCCAAGGGATACAGTAAACCTGAAGTGAAGCATAGGAATCTAAAACTGGACTCAAAGGACAGGTTGAAGTCATAGAAAGTTAGAGTGTCAGTCCTCTCGTACTTAAGTCGGCATTGTGCCTTTTGTATTAAATTGTGATGCAAAATCTGCGTTTCATCGTCAATAAGAAGGTCCATGGGATACAGTAAACCTGAAGTGAAGCATCGGAATCTAAAACTGGACTCACAGGAGAAGTTCAAATCATAGAAAGTTAGAGTGTCAGTCCTCTTGTAGTTAAGTAGGCATTCTGCCTTTTGTATTAAATTCGGATGCAATTTCTGTGTTTCATAGTCCATAAGAAGGTAAAAGGGATACAGTAAACCTGAAGTGAAGCATCAGAATCTAAAACAGGACTCACAGGAGGGGTTCAAATCACAGAAAATTACGATGTCAGTCCCCTTGTACTTAAGTCGGGATTGTGCCTTTTGTATTAAATTCGGATGCAATTTCTGTGTTTCATCGTCAATAAGAAGGTCCAAGTTATACAGTAAACCTGAGGTGAAGCATCGGAATCTAAAGCCGGACTCACAGGACAGGTTCAAATCATAGAAAGTTACAGTGTCAGTCCACTTGTACGTAAGTCGGCATTGTGCCTTTTGTACTAATTTCGGATGCAATTTCTGTGTTTCATCGTGAATAAAAGGGTCCAAGGGATACAGTAAACTTGAAGTGAAGCATCGGAATCTAAAACTGGACTCACAGGAGAGGTTCAAATCATAGAAAGTTACAGTGGCAGTCCTCTTGTACGTAAGTCTGCGTTGTGCCTTTTGTATTAAATTCGGATGCAATTTCTGTGTTTCATCGTCAATAAGAAGGTCCAAGGGATACAGTAAACCTGAAGTGAAGCATCGGAATCTAAAACTGGACTCACAGGAGAGGTTCAAATCATAGAATATTAGAGTGTCAGTCCTCTTGTACTTAAGTAGGCATTGTGCCTTTTGTATTAAATTCGGATGCAATTTATGTGTTTCATCGTCCATAAGATATACCAAGGGATACAGCAAACCTGAAGTGAAGCATCAGAATCTAAAACTGGACTCACAGGAGAGGATCAAATCATAGATAGTTACAGTGTCAGTCCTCTTGTACTTAAGTCGGCATTGTGCTTTTTGTATTAAATTCGGATGCAATTTCTGTGTTTTATCGTCAATAACAAGGTCCAAGGTAATCAGTAAACCTGAGGTGAAGCATCGGAAACTAAAACCGGACTCACAGGAGGGGTTCAAATCATAGAAAATTAGAGTGTCAGTCCTGTTGTACGTAAGTCGGCATTGTCTCTTTTCTATGAAATTCGGATGCAAGTACTGTGTTTCATCGTCAATAAGAAATTCCAAGGTATACAGTTAACCTGAAGTGAAACATCGGAATCTAAAACTGGACTCACAGGAGAGGTTAAATTCATAGAAAGTTAGAGTGTCAGTCCTCTTGTAGTTAAGTCGGCATTGTGCATTTTGTATTAAATTCGGATGCAATTTCTGTCTTTCATCGATAATGAGAAGGTCCAAGGTATACAGTTAACCTGAAGTGAAGCATCGGAATCTAAAACTCGACTCACAGGAGGGGTTCAAATCATAGAAAGTTAGTTTCAGTCCTCTTGTACTTAAGTCGGCATTGTGTCTTTTGTATTAAATTCGGATGCAATTTCTGTGTTTCATCGTCAATAATATGGTCCAAGGGATACAGTTAACCTAAGGCGATGCATCGGAATCTAAAACTGGACTCCCAGGAGAGGTTCAAATCATAGAAAGTTAGAGTGTCAGTCCTCCTGTTCTTAAGTCGGCATTGTGCCTCTTGAATTAAATTGGGATGCATTTTCTGTGTTTCATCGTCAATGAGAATGTCCAAGGGATACTATAAACCTGAAGTGAAGCATCGGAATCTAAAAGTGGACTCACAGGAGCGGTTCAAATCATACGGAGTTAGAGTGTCAGTCCTCTTGTACTTAAGTCGGCATTGTGCCTTTTGTATTAAATTCGGATGCAATTTCTGTATTTCATTGTCATTAAGAACTTCCAAGGGATACAGTAAACCTGAAGTGAAGCATCGTCATCTAAAACAGGACTCACAGGAGAGGTTCAAATCACAGAAAGTTACAGTGTCAGTCCACTTGTACTTAAGTCGGCATTGTGCCTTTTGTAGTAGTTTCGGATGCAATTTCTATGTTTCATCGTAACTAAGAAGGTCCAAGGGATACAGTAAACTTGAAGTGAAGCATCGGAATCTAAAACTGGACTCACAGGAGAGGTTCAAATCATAGAAAGTTACAGTGGCAGTCCTCTTGTACTTAAGTCGGCGTTGTGCCTTTTGTATTAAATTCGAATGCAATTTCTGTGTTTCATCGTCAATAAGAAGGTCCAAGGGATACAGTAAACTTGAAGTGAAGCATCGGAAACTAAAACTGGACTCACAGGAGAGGTTGAAATCATAGAAAGTTTGAGAGTCAGTCCTCTTATACTTAAGTCGGCACTGTGCATTTTGTATTAAATTTGGATGCAATTTCTGTGTTTCATTGTGAATAAGATGGTCCAAGGGAAACAGTAAACCTGAAGTGAAGCATCGGAATCTAAAACTGGACTCACAGGAGAAGTTCAAACCATAGGGAGTCAGAGTGTCAGTCCTCTTGTACTTAAGTCGGCATTGTGCCTTTTGTATTAAATTCGGATGCAATTTCTGTCTTTCATCGTTAATGAGGAGGTCCAAGGTATACGGTTAACCTGAAGTGAAGCATAGGAATCTAAAACTCGACTCACATTAGAGGTTCAAATCATAGAGAGTTAGTTTCAGTCCTCTTGTACTTAAGTCGGCAATGTTTCTTTTGTATTAAATTCGGATGCAATTTCTGTGTTTCATCGTCAATAAGAAGGTCCAAGATATACAGTAAACCTAAAGTGATGCATCGGAATCTAAAACTGGACTCCCAGGAGAGGTTCAAATCATAGAAAGGTAGAGTGTCAGTCCACCTGTACTTAAGTCGGCATTGTGTCTCTTGTATTAAATTCGGATGCATTTTCTGCGTTTCATCGTCAATGAGAAGTTTCAAGGGATACAGTAAACCTGAAGTGAAGCATCGGAATCTAAAACTGGACTCACAGGAGAGGTTCAAATCATGGAAAGTTAGAGTGTCAGTCCTCTTGTACTTAAGTCAGCATTGTGCCTTTTGTATTAAATTCGGATGCTATTTCTGTGTTTCATTGTCAATAAGAAGCTCCAAATTATACAGTTAACCTGAAGTGAGGCATCGGAATCTAAAACTGGACTCACAGGAGAGGTTCAAATCATAAAAAGTCAGAGTGTCAGTCCTCTTGTACTTAAGTCGGCATTGTGCCTTTTGTTTTAAATTCGGATGCAATTTCTGTGTTTCATTGTCAATAAGAAGGTCCAAGGGATACAGTAAACCCGAAGTGAAGCATCGGAATCTAAAACTAGACTCACAGGAGAGGTTCAAATCATAGAAAGTTAGAGTGTCTGTCCTCTTGTACTTAAGTCGGCATTGTGCCCTTTGTATTAAATTCGGATGCAATTTCTGTGTTTCATCGTCAATAAGAAGGTCTAAGGGATAAAGTAAACCTAAAGTGAAGCATCGGAATCTAAAAGTGGTCTCACAGGAGCGGTTCAGATCATACAGAATTAGAGTGTCAGTCCTCTTGTACTTAAGTCAGCATTTTTCCTTTTGTATTAAATTCGGATGCAATTTCTGTGTTTCATTGTCATTAAGAACTTCCAAGGGATACAGTAAACCTGAAGAGAAGCATCGGAACCTAAAACAGGTCTCACAGGAGAGGTTCTAATCATAGAAAGTTAAAGTGTCAGTCCACTTGCACTTAAGTCGGCATTGTGCCTTTTGTAGTAATTTCGGATGCAATTTCTGTGTATCATCGTAAATAAGAAGGTCCAAGGGATACAGTAAACTTGAAGTGAAGCGTCGGAATCTAAAACTGGACTCACAGGAGAGATTCAAAACATAGAAAGTTACAGTGGCAGTCCTCTTGTACTTAAGCCGGCGTTGTGCCTTTTGTATTAAATTCGGATGCAATTTCTGTGTTTCATCGTCAATAAGAAGGTCCAAGGGATACAGTAAACCTGAAGTGAAGCATAGGAATCTAAAACTGGACTCACAGGAGAGGATCAAATCATAGAAAGTTAGAGTGTCAGTCCTCTCGTACTTAAGTCGGCATTGTGCCTTTTGTATTAAATTGAGATGCAATTTCTGTGTTTCATCGTCAATGAGAAGGTCCATGGGATACAGCAATCCTGAAGTGAAGCATCAGAATCTAAAACTGGACCCACAGGAGAGGATCAAATCACAGATAGTTACAGTGTCAGTCCTCTTGCACTTAAGTCGGCATTGTGCTTTTTGTATTAAATTCGGATGCAATTTCTGTGTTTTATCGTCAATAACAAGGTCCAAGGTATACAGTAAACCTGAAGTGAAGCATCGGAATC